>NW_010560011.1:0-13518 GCF_000687285.1 Phaethon lepturus | reverse complement strand
GTTAGCTGCGTGCGCGGCAACATGCCTCGAGTGCTGAATATACCTTTTCCTTATATACGTCTGTATTTTTCCAGGGGCAGGGGTGTAGCTGTGGGGGACGTGCGTCTCGGGACGCGTTTTCTCTGAAGGCAGAAGCGCGGCGATGGGAGGCCTGTGCTCTTCAGCGGCTCTTTCTCGGGGGGGAGCATGTGTAGGAGGGTAGCTGGGGAGCGGAGGGTGATGAAGCGAATAATGTAAACACGGAGCAGTAATGGGGATAGGACTGGGGAATGAACATATACCTTAACCGCTCCCTCTCCTGACCCCAGCTAATCGGAATCTCGGCCCACTCCTCCAACAGCTAGTGTCTGCTTCGACTGTTAGCTGGAGCAACGCGTGGGTGTTTTTTGATGGTAAACCTCACAGGCTGAGGCTTCGGGGCGACCCACGGTGTGAAGCCAGTGCTGGGATGAGTGGTTTTAGCTCCCGTGTTTCACTGAAACAGCTGTACTTCATTTTGATATGTTTAGCCTCGGGACTATATATAAAAAGTTATACTATTGTACAATGCTATTAATAGTGTGTAAGTTTAGTAGATCTAGTACGCTTTCTGAGATCTTGCTCTGCTAAAATGCTAGTGAAGTCTGTACCTCACAGTGAAGTCTGGTAAATGGGAGGTAGAGCTGGGTTACAGGGCTAGCCTGAGGAAGCTGCTTAAGCAATTAACTGAGAAAGAGAAGATGAAGGATGAATATGGGCAGTGACCTACTCTCATGATGGCTCAGTTGTTAGAAAAGCTAAGGTGAAAATACCTCTGTCAGAGCTACTGTGCTTTTTGACAGGCTGTCGTTTTGGGTTGTTTGCTCCCCTCTTGCCTTTTTCTGTCAGCTGTAGTAATTTGTCCAGGATTTCCGGACAAGCAGTCATGGTACATGTACTGGTTGACTGTGTTGCATGCAAGGTGAAACTAGTCTCCAGAACAGGTTGGATTGGTGCAATTACATCGCCCAAGCAATCTGTGTGTGCGTGGGGAGCAGACTTGTATCTGGAATGCATTGAGTTCCTGTTGCTTTTTGATTTTCTCATATGATTTGGTCTAGAAGGATCTAAAGAGGCTTCTGTTAGACATGGGAAGGTTCCAGGTACCACAAAATCTGGCTAATAATCTGCTTCATCCAGCAATGGGATTATTCAGAGCCCTTAGTTTCTTGGAGGTTGTATATAGGTTTGAATGTTCATATTGACCCTGGTGCTCTCCAGATACGTAGTCTCTGGATGATTTGCGTTTCAGTTTCATCTTCATGAAAGCCACTGATAGTACACATCTTCATCATAGTGTGACGTGGAGTCATAAAGTACTGCATTTGTACCTGGACCCAACAACTTAAAGCATTTAACTTCAGTGTCAGCAGCTACTCCTGTCTCAGCTGCTGGGTGTGCAATATATTGGGTGTTGGAAGATGAAGAATATGGACTTCTGAGGTATTGAGAAACTGCAGATCAGATCAAAACCAGACTCCTCTCAGATAAATTCACAGTGCTGGATGGATTGCTTCAGTTCTCTAAATGCTTTTAAGACTTGTATTCAAGGTGGCCAACACGTGAAGTCAACTGAAGCTAAGGAACAGGAGTGAATGGAAAAAAAAGGATGTGTGAAAGTCTGTCACTGCTGGTCTTGATACCTAGTTGCAATCTTGAGCATAGTGTCGGGCAGAATTCTGAACTTAAAACTTTCTTTTTTCTTTTTTTTGGACATTTATGTTATGTATTAGGGAAGGTGAACTACATCAGTGCTTTTTAGAAAGATGGCCAGGTGGGTGGTGGTACTTTAGGTGGCAGTTGGTGATCTCTAGTAAAAATAACTGAATATTTGGCTTTTTGTTATGTTTCACAGGCCTCTCTTGAGGATGTTATCAGGCAAGTGACAGTTGCAGTCTTTTATATTTTAGTGGTGAGATTTTTCTGTTACCTTTATTTTTTTGTTGATGAGAATTAAGAGCGCAGAGGAGAGCATTCCAATTATAGTTGCTTGTAAGGTTCATTTCCCTTCAGAAATTGATGTAGAAATATGTATCTCAAAAATAATGAGCTCTCTCTTTGTGAAAGCAGAGTCATCATCATTATCAAAATGTCACTGTTGCGAAGATCAGATGGGGTTTTAAGGATGTGGTAATTCTGATGTTACTTCATTTTGTTTTCTGACTGACAGAATTTTAATTAGCTGCATTGGGGACTGTGTATAACTTGTACACCCCAAAACAGAATGTTAAAATATTTATTCAACAAACACATTTGAAGGTTGAAATTAAATAAAAGCTGCATCCGCCACAGGCTGTGTTTATGTCAGAGAAAAGCTGCTTTTGTGTTTAGAAGAAAAACCTAGAACCTGTGAAGCCCACTTTCTGGGTCTCAGTTGCTTGTCTCTTAACGTTGGAAAGAGGTTACACTGCCGGGAATGAGACCACGTAAAGATTGTTGGAAGTCTCAGGATACCATAGTCAGAGTGTGCACAAATGCTCAAACCCAAGACAACTGATGAGGAGCTGTTTGTAGCTCCTGTCATAGAGCAGGTTTAAGAGCTGTGTTTTTTCAGATGAGGCAGCAGGTCTTATGCAAAATGTAAAGTAAGTCTATGTGGACAGCTTAACAGACCTGAGACTTAGCCCTAACATCTGCATATCTTAGCTAAAATTTATCCAACATATACAAAATCTTACAGCTTAGAATTTGGGCACATTTTCATGAGTATGGACAAAGGCGCAGATATATTATCCTGGCTACCCTCTGTCTCGCTTCCTTAAAATTTCTCCATGTAACAGTTATAGGAGTTTAAGAAGAGCAAACCAGCATTGTTTTTCCTCTAACTTAATTTAGAAAAAAGCTAAGTTAGTTATTCTTTCAAAAGATTTCAACTTGTGTTGTATTTTCAGTATATGCAATTTTTTTTTTCAGTTGGCTAAAAAAGCTCATTTTAAGCAATGGAAGAAGGATACTAGAAAGCAGTGGTGGAAGATGTTGGACGGTCTCAACAACTGGCATACGTACAATAAGAAAGGTTCCCTTCTAGCTTTAAGCACAGGAATATTTCAGGTTTCTGACAAGACTGACTATTTTTTTTTTTCTTGTGAAATTTTGTCTTGTAAATAGGAAGTTATGTCATTTCAGTTTGGGGGAATGTGATTAAAGACCTTGACATCAGCTGTAGAACTGATTGCGAGTCATCAGCTTTGCCTTGCCTGTGTGTTGGGAAGTGTCTGGATGCATACTATACATAGGAAACCTGTGGGACTTAAAAGGAGGGGTATTAGCCTGGGTGACTGAGTGACAAGAACTGGTGGATGAGCTGTCTTGTGCATTGCCTTGCAAGTGTGAGGCCACAGCAGGTCCTGGTGACCCATAGTATGGAGCACACCATGAAACACATGCCGTACAAATTCAGGTCCCGGCTGAGAGGGATCCTGGAGAAGCGCACATCTTGCGCTTGCGCTTGCAGTGCAGGTACAGTGAAAATATCTCATGAGTACAAATCACTGTGCTGTTAGGGAAAGATTTCTGTTGCTCAGTATGGCAGTTGTTGCCTAATCCACTCTTCTCATGTAGCTTCTTCAGCTCTTGTGTTAAGATTGCCCAAGAGTGGGTTGCAGCATTTTGTGTGTCTGATTTCACTGTGAATCTCAAAGATTTCACCAGTTCTGTCTTGCAGTACAAGGGTGTCTTCTGCCAAATACACTGAGATAGTAGTCCCAAGACACTTTATGCTTTCTTATTACTTCTTTCCTTTTATGGGAAGGCTTCCCAACACTATGTAAAGTCTTCTAAAAGGCTATGAATTCCTTAAATTGTGGTGTGCATTATCATTTGTAATAACATATATTTTTAAAAAAAGAAGCTTTGCAAAATAGATGCATAAGCTGCTTTACTAAATACAACTGTATGCAAGGAACTGTAATCACTTTGATGAAAGGAAAAAGTAGTTCTCTTGTACGAATGTTACAGGAACTCAAATGGTCACAGTTGTTTCTGAACATTATTTTGCCTCCTAATCTGAGGCGTGTTAGATCTCAAAGTTTTCCAGCAGCCTAAATAACCAAGAGAGCTAGGAAAGAGGTGTAATGCAGCTGACTGTACAGTAAGGTGAAGTAAAGGTGGGAGATGATCTAGATGCAGTCCTGAAACCAAGCTAATGTCTTTCCCCTGTTGCAGCTATCAGCAGCTGCGGTTGGCTGACTAAGTGGCTAGTGGGAAAAAGGTACTAAAAAATTTAGCACACAGAGAAGAACAAGAGACAGAAGGCAATAGACTGGCTGATCTTCAGCTGAGAGGTCTGAAAGACATGGTGCTTGAAATTTCTGATAGAAGGTGTGTCAGAGAGAGGCAAATATGTTACCAGGTAACTATAACGTAGCAAAGATATTTTAGAAATGTGCAGAAATTGATCCAGGCATCTAAGTATGTGTTGTTCTACTCTCAGTAGGCTTTAAAATAAAATGTGAAGGAGAGAATAAAAAAAGAGATGGAGGTGAATGGAATGAAATGTCACATCTTTTTAATCAAAGGTAGATTATCTCAGATTAACAAAAGATTATATTTGATAAATTCTGTGATATTTTTAGGCAAGGGGAATGCATAGAACTGTTTTGTCTTGATTATATTTGATGTATTGCCTTGTGTGAAATTATTAATTAAGCTGGACATGATAAGAATCATTAAAAGAACTGGAAGTGAGTAAGGAGAGTCGGGGAGTAATCAGAAGACAATGAGGACTACCAAAAGGGGAGTATTGGAACGAAGTTACTAATAGATTTTTTTTTTTAAGATTCAGTTTTGAGAGCAATCTTATTAATCTTAATTCCTTTAATGATGTTGATAAGAAAATTAGAAGGGTGACAGTGATTTTGGTGACACAGGTTTAGACAGCATAGTTAATGGAGAGGAGGATGAGAATAGCAAATGGGAAAAATTAGATGACCTCAAGGACGAGAGAAATAAATGGGCTAATATTTAAAATATCAGAGTGCAAGTACATTAATGAATTTAAGAACTCAAAACATCTTGTTATCCTATAAGAGACTGTGCTGGTTTTGGCTGGGGTAGAGTTAATTTTCTTCATAGTAGCTTGTAGGGGGATATGTTTTTATTTTGTGCTAAAGACAGTGTTGATAGTTCAGGGATGTTTTCATTACTGCTGAGCAGTGCTTACACAAGGCCTTTTCTGCTTCTCACACCACCCCACCAGCGAGCAGGCTGGGAGTGCACAAGAAGTTGGGAGGGGACACAGCTGGGACAGCTGACCCCAACAGACCAAAGGGATATTCCATACCATGTAATGTCATGCTGAGCATATAAATTGGAGGGAAAAAAGAAGGAAGGGGGGGACGTTCAGAATTACGGCATTTGTCTTCCCAAGTAACTGTTGCACGTGATGGAGCTCTGCTTCCCTGGAGATGGCTGAACACCTGCCTGCCCATGGGGAGCAGTGAATGAATTCCATGTTTTGCTTTGCTTGTGTGCATGGCTTTTTCTTTCCCTATTAAACTGTCTTTGTCTCAAACCATGAGTTTTCTCACTTTTACTCTTCTAATTCTCTCCCCCATCTGGCAGTGGGGAAGTGAGCGAGCAGCTGAGTGGTGCTTAGTTGCCAGCTGGGGTTAAACAATGACACAGGCTTACTGGGAAGAGATGAAGAAGAATACAGCTTGCATGTTTTAACTGATTTTAGGAGGACTATGAGTCTTGTAGATAATGTGTCTGGGAAAAAGTGCAAGCTTATATATCTTGTATGATATGTCCAATAAAGCTATGCAAGGTTATACAGACCTCATCTGAAAGACTTTACAGTGTTTGTTATCTACTTTGCAAGAAAAATGAATTGAGACCTAACTAATTGCAGAGAAAAGCTACAAAGATGGTCAAGATAAGAGAGGGCTTACCACAGAAGGGAAAATAAAACAACTTGGCATGTTTAATTCTGCAAAACAAAGACAGAGAGGAGATATGTTGCTGCTTCTTAAAGAGATTGGAAAGATAAAGGTATTGGGGAGGTAAACTGTACTGGTGGAAAAGCGATGTTCAAGCAAAAGGAAACTTCTTTTGGCACAGGAATCCTGTTAATGCATGCAGATTAGAAACCTGAAAAGGGTTTCTTGCCATCAGGGCAAAAGTCACTTCGCTGGATAATGCCTAATCAGTGAAATTGTTTATTTGTCATAACTATCTGTGAGAGCACTGTATTCATTGCTTAAGGAGGTTTCTTCCAAACATATGTTGGCCAAACAAGCACTATTAAAAATATAAATAATATAATGAATTCTTATCATGGTCTTTTTTTAGCTGAGTAGACACTGAAATGAACTGGTATGTTCGTAAGGTGAAGTAAGAATTATATTGACAAAAGTATGTGAGTAAGGCCTTGTTCTGCAGTATGAGTTGACGTTTGGAAGGAGAGGGGATTTTTATTTTTTCATTTATTGGAGAAGGAACATCAATCTCTTTTTAATCTTTTAAAGCTTCACAGTTATGAATCAGAGCAAGAGAAGGGAATTATTGCAGGTATGATTTTTAAGCAATATTAGAAAAGGGAGATGACAGCCTTGTATATTTTACACAAGACTCACAAGTGGGTGGAGTACCACAAAGCACTGGAACAGTGGACTGGAAGTAGGTGAGCAGACTGTTCATGACTTTCATCATGCATTGAGGATAAAGACTAATGTAGTCTTCATGCACATTGAGGATGAGGAACTTGTCTTCAAAATCTTTCCATTCTAGAAGATCTGTTCTGCTATTTGAATAAGAAACAGGAATAGATGCTCTGTGTGCTTAGTTTCTCGTTTCATACCAGGTAGAACTTACAGAAACAAGGAACATGTAGACCTGTAGGTCAAATAGAGAACCTGCCCTATGAGGAAAGTTTGAGGGAGTTAGGTCTTTTCTTCCTGCAGAAGAGAAGTCTCGGGAGAGGACCTCATCACAGTATGCCAGTAGTTAAAGGGTGGCTACAAAGAGGATGGAGGCTCTCTCTTCATGAAGAGCCATATGGAGAAGACAAGGGGCAATAGGTACAAGTTGCATGAGGAAAGTTTTCACCTTGATACAAGAAAGAAATTTTTTACAGTGAGAACAATCATTGACTGGAACAACCTCACCAGGGGTGTGATGGATTCCCCATCGCTGGAGGTTTTCAAGATGTGACTGGACAGGGTGCTAGATAACCTCATCTAGCTTCCCTTTCCCACACAGGGTTGTACCAGGTGATCTTTTGAGGTCCCTTCCAACCTGGACTGTTCTGTGTTTGTAGGAAATACGCTAGCAGGCTAGAAACATTTCCACAGAAGGCAGCCTGATTCTTGTGCGGTTTGCAGTAGCCAACGGCGTGAGTGCTGAACACAGGCTTGCAGCTCCAGCCGGGTTCTGTGTATGCATTGTGTGTGGCTCTGCATTCTGGTTGCTTGTGGAGGTGTAGTTGGCTAACAGCCCGTGTATGCACATGGAGGACTCAAAGATACCACCGAATAGTCATATTTTGAATTGATACTTGATTCACGTTTGTTATAACCAATGCTGAAAGTCAGCGTTTTGTAATATACAATAACAATCACAAAGATCTGGCTCTTTCTGAAGGAGTACTTGTTAACGTGCTTTGCCATATATCATTAGGATGATACAGCTTTCTGGAAGGTATCTTAAAGTGGTCAGTCAAAATAATCTGTAATCAAGGTGACACATTCTCACCAGTGGAAGAATAAAGCAAATACAATCACAGAAGAAGGAAGTAAGCTGTTTATATCATTGTATCACTTGCTTGGTAATGAAATATGGACATTGTCCTCTGATTTACTGTGAGCACAAGACACATGATGCTCCCAATTAAATGAGATCAGAGAAGAGCAAAAGTCACAGTAAAACTCAAAGTGATAAATCACCAGAAATTCTCCTCTCCCCCCTAGAAACTTCAAGTCAGGTGTTACTTGGCCACTGTCAGTAACTGAGTGTTTCACAAAGGCAGTGGTTGTTCAGGCCATTACTGAAGCCATTACTTCAACTGCCAGATCAATGTAGTAGAAGTGCTGAGCCAATTAACTTGCTAAGGCCTAATTTTTGGCATAATCTCAACAAGTTCTAGTATCTAAGCATATAATTCTTCAGTGAGCATAAATATATCTATCTCTTCATATCAGACCAGTAGGTTAGATGTTAATGACACTTGAGAGAATTTCTTCTCAGCATAGGTCAAGCTTCTGAACATAAAATCATTATTCTTTTGCACCTACCAGTTCATAAATTTATTCCCTGCAACAAGACTCTATGTCTTTAAAATTTGAGAGGATTTTAACCTATAGATGCTGCTTTCTAGTGGAGAATCCATCCCCAAAGACACTGAATGTTTTATGTGAATTGGAACAAGAGAGGATGAAGAACACTCAATTCACAGTGCCCTAAAAATGGTATTTAATGACATCTTTGTGAGGTGAATGTTTGACGAATGTTTGAATGCCCTCAGGCAGAGGAAGGATTTGAACGGTGGTCTGTTGCTCAGCAACTGAACTATTAGACAAGAAGGGCTCCGAACAGTGATACTTGCTTCTCTTCCATCTCCTGTTGGCCAGTCCAGCACAGAATTTGGTTTGGTTTTCTTGCAAAAGTCCTAAACCAGAATGTTAAAGATGAGCAATTAAAAAGCTGAAAATAGCACAGCATGCAAGTGTTTCAGAGCAGTGGCTAATTTGTCAAGTTGAGAAGCTTGTACTGCCTCGTTTCGTGTGATGGAGGAAGAGGTGCGTCTGCAAAGCCCCTTCTCCACTTCTGTGGCTACACGGTGCTCTGCAGCTGTTCTCCTCTTGCATCTCGTTTGAGTCTGTGCTGAAATGGAAAGAAATACCACTACCCACATCACTTCCTTCTGGAGTCAGGTAAAGTGAATTCTCAAAGGCATTCCATTGTCTAATTCATAGGATTGTCATAGAATCATCAAATTATGGTTTGGGTTGGAAGGGACCTTTAAAGGTCATCTAGTCCAACCCCCCTGCAATGAGCAGGGACATCTTCAACCAGATCAGGTTGCTCAAAGCCCCATCCAGCCTGACCTTGAATGCTTCCAGGGATGGAGCTTCTACAGCCTCTCTGGGTGTCCTGATTTCAGCTGGGATACAGTTAATTTTCTTCATAGAAGCTGGTATGAGATGATGTTTTGGATTTGGGATGAAAAAAATGTTGCTAAGGTACTGATGTTTTGAGTTGTTGCTAAGCAGTCAAGGACTGCCCAGCTTCTCATGCTGGCCTGCCAGAGGCACAGGAAGCTGGGAGGGGACACACCAGGACAGCTGACCCAGGCTGGCCAAAGGGATATTCCATACCATATGACATCATGGTCAGTGTATAAAGCTGGGGTAAAGAAGAAGGAAGGGGTGGAGGGACATTGGGAGTGATGGCGTCTGTCTTCCCAAGTAACCGTTACGCGTGCTGGAGCCCTGCTTCCCTGGAGATGGCTGAACACCTGCCTGCCCATGGGGAGTGGTGAATGGATTCCTTGTTTGCTTTGCTTGCGTGTGCAGCTTTTGCTTTACTTATTAAACTAAGTATTTTATCTCAACCCATGAGTTTTCTCTCTTTTACTCTTCTGATTCTCTCCCCCGTCCCACTGTGGCGGAGTGGACGACCGGCTGCGTGGGGCTTAGTTGCCGGCTGGGGCTAAACCACGGCACTGGGCAACTGGTTCCAGTGTTTTACCACCCTCATTGTAAAATATTTCTTCCTTATATCTAACTAATTTACTTGATGAGACTTGGAGGCCTATGCATCTTGGGAATTTAAAACTACATCAGTCGGTCCCTACTTGTGAAGAGGAATAAATATAAACTTTTCTAAAAAAATCAAATACGTAGATCTCATGATTGTGGGGGAAAGTGCCAAACGTAGCTGATGCCTAGACTCACGGCCAGGCTGAAACGGTGACTCTGATACTTGCGTATTTTTCCTCTGAGAAAGTCTCCTGACCTCGCAGGCTGTGGGGCGTATATGGCTAGCGGCACAGCAGGCACTCTGAGGCACGTGTGCTGGATGATGGCAGCAGCCATAGCTCTGCATTATCTAGAATGGTAGCTACTCCTGGGATGTGTGAACATCCACCCTGATGGAGACTGGGGGGGTGGGGATTGAACCAGGGGGGCTTGGGGGAGGCTGTGACTTTGAGGTGTTGGTTTGTGGAGGTGGAGAGCGTGGGGAAAGGGAGGCACACACAGCAGGCATTGGTTTTGAAGTCTTTCTGCCAACTGAGATGCATGTTTGGAGAAGAGAGGTGCTGCTAGCCCAGGGAAGGGAGCAGGGAAGGTGGGTCTGTAGAACATGGGATCCTAAAAGAGCAGGTGGGTGCAGAGGCATTGCTTCTGCACGTGGACACTACCTGGCAATCAGACTGCGGTTGCTGCTACTGCTGCTGATTAAGGCCACACTAGCTGCCACCACTAATGATGGGACCTGAGCTGACTGTTTAGTATCCTTCCTCTGAGGCTTGTGGCACAATGCATACATTATAGTTCAGGTCAAGTTATCCAATCGTATGTACAATGTGCAACCTGGACTATGTTATCAGGATGCAAAAATAGGGAGAAAGTCTATAATCAGTTGTACATTAGGTTTCGTATTCATATCAGCAGAATGTGATCACCTGAAAGTTAGACATCTTTGGTGAGTATGGAGAGAGAGGCATCTTCAGAGGGTATTTCTTCCCATCTGTCATATATATGTTAGGATGTAATGAATTACTGTTTGGAGATGTCTCTTTTTCCGCTGACTGTAGATGGAGCCTATATGACAAACTTCACTTAAACACCTAGGGCTTCATTCATATTCCCACCCATAGCCACCTAGTGACTTTGGAAGCCCCCAGAGATTTCTGAGACCTCTGCACAGGCCTGGCAAATGTCATGTAGGTCATGAGCTGAAGGTCCAGGAAGCATATTCTGGGGAGTCTGAGATGACACAAGGGAGGTATGTATGGGCAACTGGACTGATTGATTGCGTAATTTCTAGTTACTTAAAGTGAGGTGAGAGGAATCCCACCACTGCGATCTGACACCAACCCGCATAAAGCCAGTGTTGGGGTCTCAGTAGAATATAGCTGCAGGTGGATCAGCCCCCAAACTTCAGACATCTAAATTCACAGCCCAGCTCTGTGTGATGCATAAACCTGAATACAGTTTTGGTTTGTTTCTTGGTGGGTTTGATCCTGCACTGTTGCCATTAACACGAGGTTTTCCAAAGCATGAATGCAAATAGGTTTAAACTTTATTTTTATATTGGGAAAAAATAAAACCCAACCAAACAATCTCCCAAAAGAATACTTCCTTCCCCTCACCCCCAACAACATTATGTTAAAGACTATTATACATACTTTGGCACAGTTTATCCCAGTTTGACCCAACTGGTGGTCTCCGGCAAAGAATGCCCCAAAATGAAATGTCAGGAAGAGCTGATGTTAAGAGTGGTGCCCATTAGTAGAATACAGAGGGAAATCTGCCTGTTGGTTTGGCCAGCACTCAAGCCACTTAGGAAAGAAAGATTGCTGCGCTTTATTAGGGGCATTAAATTCAGAGATACTTCTGAGAAGTTATATTTGAAAGTGTGAAAATTACATTTAATAGAGTTCCTAAAATATGACGACTGGGTGACTGTTTCTTCTGACAGCCAGCAATTACTTAATCATACAAATTTGTTTCACTATGTGGCAGAAATGGAGAAATGCAGGTGATAGTTCCCTTTGGGCATCTGAGGATTTGATAACCTTATTTCTTCAAATGTACTCAAGGAATATTACTGTCTGTAATCTCTACAGCAGCTACAGAAAAGCAATAAAAATAGTTGTCTCAAAGATCCTGACATTAGTTTATGTCATAGCCTTTAACTTTATGAAGCATTTTGAGGGGGTGGAATTTGACATGCCTGCTGCAATAGTTCTTTTGATTCAGTGTAGCTAGAGAAATAAATTTGCAGTAAATGGGAGTCGAGAAAGGAATGCAAGCAAAAGTAAAAGGAGACATTTTTCTTCCAGGAAGTTTTTACATTAGACTTATGAAAGATTTTGACTGGAACATGGATTCTTCAAAAAAAGTAATTTGACACTGGGAGAAATCATGCAGCGCATACGTTGCTGGTGCCTGAGTCTGTTTCATTTGTCTTAGAATTTTGTATTTATATAATGGGTATCTCCTGAAACTGTGCAGTGGAAGAAGTCAATACCGAGGCCACTTTTGTTTCCCCACAAGGTGGTACTGTGGTACTGACTATAGAACTCTTGGCTGTAGTTCTATTTCTGTAACCCTTCTGCAGATGTTTTAAAGACAGATATTTGACTGCAAAGATGACAGTTCGGTGTTAGAATCAAATTTCTTAGCGGAATGGTCTTGAGACTCTTTTTTGGTATGCTTTCTTTTCCTAACTTTTTGTCTCATTAAAAATAGATTTTATTGCAAGTTGCAATTGTCAGAAAAACTCCATTATTGCTGTTCAGGCTTTTTCACCTTTTATTGCATTTTTTAAACCTAATCAGTCAATGTCAGACTCCCTTGTTTTTCAAACTAAAACAATAGCTCTTGTAAGTTTATTCAGAAATTAATCTCTTCCCTCCACTTTTAGTTACATATAAGTAAGAGGCACCTACAATTAATTACAGAAATGAAAATAGATTAAAAACATTAAATCTTCAGGACAATGCAGTTTTTCCCCTGAAAACAGACCTAACCACTATCAAGCACAGAAACAAAACATAATTAATTGCTTAAGTCAACCTCTGTGGCAGTACATGGGGTCCTTCCAGTTGCCTGCAGAGGTCTTTAAGATCTCTTGTGAACAGCCCCATGTGTTTGCACACCCACCATTGCATTTGAGAACTTGCATAATTTCTGTGGTCATGTCTATCCTACTACCCTACCGTAGTTTATAGCTCATTTTAGAAAATGGAGTAAGTCTAGGCCTGAGCACTAGTCTGGGTGTCTGCATGCTGTTACATGGTCAGCATAGTCCTTGGCAGGGCTTTGGCTCAGGACACCAAGTACTCCCCTAGACAGAGATTATCAGGGTTTGACTGTAGCCTGTGCTTTACGGGGAAAAGAGTTAAGCTATATTACAAAATCACAGAATCATTAAGGTTGTAAAAGACCTTTAAGACCATCAAGTCCAACCATCAACTCAACACCACCATGCCCACTAAACCATATCCTGAAATGCCACGTCTCAAAAAACGTGTGGATGGGCATGTGGGGCATGGTGGCATTGGGTTAACGGTTGGACTTGATGATCTTGAAGGTCCTTTCCAACCTTAGTGATTCTGCGATTCTCTGATTCTGTCTACATCTTTTTTGAACAGTGACAGTGACTCCACCACCTCCCTGGGCAGCCTGTTCCAATGCTTGACCACCTGGTGAAGAAATTTGTCCTAATATCTAGCCTAAATCTCCCCTGGCGCAACTTGAGGCCATTTCCTCTCGTCCTATCGCTAGTTACTTCGGAGGAGGGACCAACACCCACCTCTCCACAACCCCCTTT
>NW_010560010.1:612-977 GCF_000687285.1 Phaethon lepturus | reverse complement strand
TGGTGGTACATAGATGATGTGTAGACATGGTGCTTAGGGACAAGGTTTAATGGTGGACTTGGCAGTGTTAAGTTTACGGTTGGTTTGATGATCTTAAAGGTTTTTTCCAACCTAAAGGATTCTATGATTCTATGGTTCTGTGATTCTATGATTCTATGAATGTGAACTCAATACATATGGCATGTCATTTTCTAGAACATAAACCAATTTTTGTGCTATTTAATTCACCAAGAGGTGGCAGCCTTCACTCAATTCCCTCCTGTGGTGTGTTGACCCTGGCTGGGTGCCAGATGCCCATCAAAGCCACTGTTGTGGTTTAACCCCAGCTACCAGCAACTGAGCCCCACGCAGCCACTCGCTCACCC
>NW_010560010.1:0-283 GCF_000687285.1 Phaethon lepturus | reverse complement strand
GGCCCCCCCGGCCTTCTTGCTGGCAGGCGGGCACAAGAAGCTGGACTGTCCTTGACTGCTTAGCAACAACTCAAAACGTCAGCACATTATCAACACTATTTTCATCCCAAATCCAAAACATAGTCCCACACTAGCTTCTATGAAGAAATTAACTCTATCCCAGCTGAAACCAGGACAGTGTCCACCCTTCATTCCATACCATTTATGTCATGCTTAGGTACCACACTCTCCAATACCATCTCATTAACCACACCCCTCCTCAGCTGGGCAGGGGAGAGAAAAT
>NW_010560009.1:9022-10236 GCF_000687285.1 Phaethon lepturus | reverse complement strand
AAACCCACCCTCCATGTCTACAGTGCAGGTTTCGATATGTGATTTAGACGCCTATGTTCCCATTGCAATCTAGCGGAGATTAGTTTGTTTGCCTTTAAACACTAAAGGTGTCCTTCTGCCTCAGGCTACCACTCAGAAAGGGGCACACTCCTAGTTGTTTTGTCATACCTGTTGGTTCCACACTGGTATGTTGGATGGCCTCGGTCATCTCAAATGATACCAGACATCTAGCTCTGTGCATCTGAATGAACCTCTTCAACTTATAAATTGTAAGAATGTGAGTTATTCTTATAGCTAGGTATATGAATCTTGAACTAAATTCCACCTCTTAGATTAAGCAAGGAGAACACCCACCTCCTAGAGCCCTCCTTGATTGTAGTCCAGAATCTCAATTTATTGAAATGATTGTTAGAATTACTTTGAACATATGCCCTTCTATTGATATGTACGATACAAGGAAATTACATTCTGCACTACAAGACACAAATAATATCATGCTTATAAAGCCATTTGGATTTGTGTTCTCTGCAAAACCAAATCATCATAAAAATTAACAATGGTTGAAACAGGGTACTTGTGTATTGGTAAACATGTGTGGTATAGACAAGACCAATATATGTGTTTACACAAAGAAATAAAAATACTGTGAATTAACATAGCTTGTGGAACTTAGATCACAAACTCTGCCACAGAATTAGATCCCACAGTACCACAGAATATATAGAAGATCATGTTTTCTCCAGAATTCTAAAAACAGATGCTGGAACAAGGTGAAGAGGTCAATATTTTAAGGAATAAAAACAATTTGTACACTGACATTCAAACCCTCAAACCTTGCCAGAATTTGGAAAGATGCCCATGTTCTATCCTGTGAAGCCAATATTTTCCAAAATGTTAAACCATCTGTATTTTAAAGTGGATCTTAGCATATTTTTTTTTTAAATAGTTAATTTTATTTTATTACCCATTGAAACTGTTCTCTGACAAAGTGAAATATTGTGTATTCAATTAGGATCTATTTCGGGCAGAGATCATATAACAAGACCATTAAAGTTGTCTTCAAAATTTTAGAAGTTCATTCAGGCATAAACTTCAGTTCTGAATGAATCGATTTCCCTTTTTTTAAAGCATATTATTGTCGTGGTTTAGCCCCAGCTGGCAACTCATCCCCACGCAGCCGCTCACTCACTCCCCCATGGTGGGACGGGGGAGAG
>NW_010560009.1:0-8983 GCF_000687285.1 Phaethon lepturus | reverse complement strand
GAAGAGTAAAAGTGAGGAAACTCATGGTCTGAGATAAAGACAGTTTAATGGGTAAAGCAAAAGCCGCGCACGCAAGCAAAGCAAAACAACAATTTGTTCACTACTCCCCACGGGCAGTCAGGTGTTCAGCCATCTCCAGGGAAGCAGGGCTCCGTCATGCGTAATGGTTTCTTGGGAAGACAGAGTCCAGAACTCTGAACGTCCCTCCACCCCTTCCTTCTTCTTTGTCCCAGCTTTATATACTGAGCATGACATTATATGGTATGGAATATCCCTTTGGCCAGCCTGGGTCAGCTGTCCTGGTTGTGTCCCCTCCCAGCTCCCCGTGCACCCCCAGCCTGCTCGCTGCAGGCCAGCACGAGAAGCTGGACTGTCCTTGACTACTCAGCAACAACTCAAAACATCAGCACCTTATCAACATTTTCTCATCCCAAATCCAAAACATAGCCTCACACTAGCTTCTCTGAAGAAAATTAACTCTACCCTGGCTGAAACCAGGACAATTATCCATGCAATAAGACATTCATAACCTTATAAAATATAGGTATAAAAATATTATTATAATTTGTTACAGAAAAGACTGTTTAAGATGACAGAGAGATTGAATATTCAATTCCATTTTAAAAGATCATTTTCACAACTTTACTAGTAGAACTAGAATGAAAAATAGAAAAAATAGAGGAATTAGAAACATCTAATTCTATTAGAATTTTAATAAAATAGCAGATACTTGTTTTTCTTACACTAAAATTGTTTAAATTCACACTGATTTTACACTGAGAACTAGTTTAATTTCATTTAGCCTAGAGTTTTGTGCTTGACAAGCATTATACCAGATTCTGCCAGATTCATAGCTTTCCTTTTCCTGTGTCTCACGAATGTCACTTTCTTTAAACATGGTAGGTCTGTGACAAAGTACAGTAGGAATGAAGGCAAACTTCCCAGCAGAAAGGTCCAGTCCTGCAGCAGCTTTTGTACATGCAGGTCCTCTGCTCCCTTGGAACTCTGCTGGGATGAATGGAGCTCACGCAAAGCTGCAAGGTAATGACCTAAGTTTTCTCTCATGATTTTTTTCAATATCTGTATTCCTTCTCTCAACATGTTTAAGTTTCTATGTGATGAATTTGTTTATTTTTAGCAGCTTAAAGGCACATTAACTTTTTTCCTTTTTCAAGTGGCCAGTAGTATATTGCACTTTTTGTCTGAAAAAGAGTCCAGCTTTTAAATATTACTGAGCACCATTTTTCTTCAAGGGACCAGCTGGAGGGTCAAGAAATAAAGCATTGTTTAATTATTTTTGCCAATTAAGACCATCCAGTTTTCCCCCATAGAGATGTTATCAGTTGTTCTAAAAATCCATGTAAAACATTTGTTTCTATCCAGTCAACCAAGACTCTGTGTGAAGAATGCATGCTAGAATCAAGTCTTGTCTGTTACTTACTGTTACAAGAAGATAAAACAAATTTCATAAAAAAAGAAATTTTATAAGTTTGATTTTAAAATACACAGGCCAATTTCTATTTGGTTTATTAGAATGTACAGTCTCATCTGCAGTGAGGATGCAGGTATGGAAAGCAATGGATGCATTGATCTGCAATGTGTAAGATAATGATTTAAGTTATTACATCATTACTGATTCCAAGCAAAACATTGAAGAACAGGGGTCTGGAAAAGGGAGTGGTCTCTAATGTGTACAGTGTTCTATCTTGCTGCAGTTTGTCATACTGTAGTACTACTTTTGTCCTACTGAAGAGTGCAGTACAGCAAGGCATTATTAACATTAACTTAACACTTTACTACTGTCTGGGGATATATTTAACCTTTATTAAATTTCATAGGGATGATTTTATTCACTAACTATTTAGTCCTCCCTAGGGCTGACCACAACAAGCAAATACCCTTAAAGGATCAAATCCAATCTACACTAGTATTTCAGTGTGATAGCTGAATGTGTTATCTAATGCATTTCTTAACTCCTGTAAATCCATTAATGACTTTATGATTTTTAATATCTTTCTTAATAGCCTAGCTGTTGTTTTGGGGGATTCTGAGACAATTGTCTGTTTCTAGGAATGGAACAAAGTTTAATAAATTGCATAAAAGAGATAGAAAAGTTGACCCATGAAAATCTGGAAACCTCTAAATCAGCATGGAATTCCAAAGGGATTCATTGCTTCATGTTAACATTATTTTTCTTGTGTCCAGGAATGAACTAAAGAGAATCACTGCTGCCTAGCACACTTGTAAAAAGTGTGAAGTCACAAAAATTATTTTCAATTACACTTACTTGTTTCTAAAATGATTCCTAACAAATACTAGTGTAGTGCCTATATTAACATTTTCAATGTATTAGCTTTCTCAGATTAACTTGTGGTGAACTCTACAGGAGACAATTATTAATGAATACTCAAGAACAGAAATAGGTGCCAGCAATCAGAAGAATTCTAAAGAAAGAGAAGCCTTAATACGCTTTAGCTGTGAATGAGGCATGCAGGAAGCTTGCAAGTACAATATATTTAACTATTAATTCATGTTTAGTTTAAGTAAAGAAGACCTGTATAGTTTGTGGTGGATATTTTTAATTTTTATTTACAACTTCTCTTTTTTATTTGGAACTTTTTTTAGTTAAGCATTACTTTTTTCCATTTCTAAACCCATAACTAGTTAAGCAAATGTCTTTAGATATACCTAGCAGAGTCATATCTCACAACATGGACTACAGGGGTTTGTGTGTGTTGTTTTATTTTTTTCTTTTTTGAGTGAGTCAAGTTGTTGTGAAGGTATTGCTACCTTTACATTACACTGTGGAAGTGTATAAAATACCTTAACTATGAATGCCTGTCTGAATAATATGCATGATATTTAGCTACAGGTCTATTTATGAATCACATGTATGGCGCTACGGAATGAATACTAAACATTCATTGTTCACCACTTCCTCTGTTCATGCTGCATCACGATGATGCAAAACTACTTCAGTTTTCCCCTCCCTATGTTCAAAATGAATCAAATGAATGAAGATCGGTAACATATCATCTGCTTGTACTTCAACTTCACTGACACTATAGACCATACCCATTATGGTCTTTCAGGTCAATAATTCCTGAACTAAGAAGGATTAATAGGATTTATGACCCTCTTTTCAACTTCATGTAGCACAAGCAGTACTAATTATATTTTCATTAACCTCTGTGGCTAGCTCATGTTCCAATAATTTAGCCCTGTTATGGATTAATCCAATGTTTTACATGTTCAATAAAGTGAACACACAAACAAAACCTATATAAATAAATCCTTATGGCCAAATCATGGCTGCTCTAATGAAGAAATACTTGCAAAAAAACCACTGCTGCTAGAATCTTCCAAGGTCTGGCCCATGCATCAGTCAGCTGTATCTTGGCTCTCTGAATGACTTATTCCCTAGTCAAAGAGGCATTGTGAAGCCTAAATGTTAGATAAATCTAATTTAATCGCATAAAATATAATGCTGAATGAGTCCTGTGCAAGTTGCCTTATAATGGTGAAGTCCTCATTCGCACTTCAGGAGATGTTAATGCCACAATTTAAAAAAAAAAAAAGGAACTAGTAGTAAGCATGTCTCTCAAATATATTTGGAAGGCTGTGTATCTGGGAGGTATACCCACACTTCTGACCCCTTCTACTGACCCTTGTCTCCACTAAATTCCTCCCAGATATCTCTGTTGCCAGAGGGAATATGGGGTACACAGGAGACGTAGTTCAGCTGTCAGTAATAATACGATTATTCAGTATGACAGCCATCCTCCGCCACTCTCCATTCCTAAGCAGTCTCACAGCCAACAGGACAACAAATGCTGTTTCTGAAACCAAAAGAGGAATAGTGGCTGAATTCATCCCAGATTATGCAAATTTCCAGGGAACAAGTGCTATCCCACAGCCACTCTTCTCCTGAGCTGTGTTTTCACTCCTCTGCTGCAGTTAAAGAAAATCTCCTTCATAATTGTATGGCTTTTACTTACTTGATTAAAATTTAATGTCTTTAATGTAAAAAGGATAAGGCAACAGATCCATTCTCCAGTCATGATGAATCCAGGATATGAAAATAAATTGACATGGGAACCATGATAGCTAAATTGATATGGAATCTAGAATTAATGTTTGTTATGTGAGAAGCATTGAATGCTTTATGTTGAATGCATTGACAGTGCTAATGTCAAATATTGTCAAACATTCAATTGCAATATATGTTTACTTAAATAAAATATAGCAAAATACTGATTGCAAACAGAGAATGAGAAGAGGTATTTTGAAGAGAGTTTTACAAAGTATTTTTCCATCTGATTAAATACAGGAGAAGAAACCTCTAACTACGGCAGGGTTTGGTAAAACAGCACTAGGTTGAGTAAGTTTTTCATGGAGCTATTCCTCTGCTCCAGTAAACCAAGACACCTTTAGAGTACAGCTCATGTAATCTGCTTTAACCATTTACTTTAAGAACTGTTGTTTGCTAACATCTCTTTTTGTCTACCAGCTTTAAAAGTGTTATAGGCTATTTATCTGATGAGCTGAGAGCTGAATTTTTGAAGTAAAGAGAGATTAAACTCATCACACTATCCATTAAATTATGTTAAAATATGGATTAAAGCTTAACCATTAATCTTTTAAAAAATATTTTTGTATGATTTTATTTTTCCCAATACGTACAAGTTTGGTAGCTTGAATTAGTCCTATGTACTCTAGATCATAGAGAAAGATATCACCATCTGTTACTCATCTCAAGAAAGTGTAACTATTCCAGGCACATTCAACATTTCTTCATTTGTTTCACCCAAAAAGCTAAAAGAGTTATTTCTGGTCTCCCTGGAGGAGCAACTTCCCTGACACTTCAAATAACTGGATATCTACAATAGTATATAAACCTAGGCTATGGCTACAATAAAATGGATGCTCAAGATCTTGTCTGCTTTTGTTCTAGCCTAGTGTTTACTCCCTGATTTGTACTTTCACCTAGCTACTTGCAAAGGCTTTACACTTTCCAGCCTGCTTCTACTCCAGTCCGACATTTCATAGTTTCTTCTTCAATTGATTTTGTTTGAGGGACCTGCTTCTATGCTAAAACTAAACTTATATAATGTTTATGTAGACTCTAGCAGACTAAAGAAATCAGGAACAATATGATTTTTCAATTCATTAAAGTTATAGTATCATAATTTACTTCTGTGATGAATGGGACAAGGTATATTTGGTTAAATGCATGACCTGATTGTTACTTGCTAACTCATTTCTGCAGGTAATTGGGCAAAATGACCCTCCAAAAGCCCTCTTTTTCATACAAGGAATCAGAAAGAAATTAGACTGATTGGGAAATATTTTAATACTCCTTAATAGTGATCAAAGAGCATTAGATATGATAATATCATTATATTAAAACACTGCACGCGACAGCTCCGCAAGCAGACAACTTAGCTTCCTTCTAGTTCTACTGAGGAGAGAGTGTGAAAAAAGAACTTACTTAATACTATATTTACATTGAAATCTAAGATACACCTTTAACCTAAGGATGCCATTGCAGTCTGTATAAAATTGAAGTTCATACAAATTCCCTTTCGCCCTCCCAAAGTTTTATACATTTGAAATTAGAAGTTTTATCATCGTTGTAATTTCTAGGACCTAAATAGTCTGCCAGACTCAGCTGTTTTTCCAAGCTTCTAATTCTTTTTGATATGACATTAGTGTTCAATCTAGAGTATCAGTAATTCAGCTCACGTACTGCAGGCAAGTCCATCTGTTTCTTGAAGACAAAAAAGTGCAGATGTCAGTAGAACATAATGATAGAAGAACCATTACATTATGTCACACTGAAGGTACGTTTCAGCTAACATGAACTGTTTAATCAGACCACCCTTCAGAGCTTCTTTTCTCCTGCTATCTGACATGCCAATTGAATCCAGTGTGAAAACGAGCTTATTGCAGGTGTGAGCACAATCTTTATATCATTTTAATTGTAGCTTCCAAGCTCTCCATTATTCCTGGAGTATAGATTACTTTGGGAAAAGCTGCTCCAATTTCTTCCTTTATTTGCTTTTCTTTGATTTTTTTGTCTAGTCATTGTCTAAATCTTTCATTGCCTGGGTTTTCTCACACTTTGATTTCTATCCCTGTTGAATACTAGCCACTGTGGACATTGTCCACAGTTTTATTTTTCCAACTGCAATCCTTAAACAGAACTCATGCTTTGGTGGAGGTTGTACTGGGTTTGTGGTGCAAGGTTTTGGTAGTGATGAGCGTTGCAGGGGTGGTTTCCGCAAGAAGTTGCTAGAAGCTTCCCCTGTGTCTGATAGAGCCAGTGCCAGCCAGCTCCAAGACAGACCCACCACTGGCCATGGCCAAGCTAATCAGCGACAACGGTAGCACCTCTGGGATAAGAAGGGGAAGAAAAAAACAGCAGGCAGCATTTACAGACAGACAGAGGAGTGAGAATATGTGAGAGAAACAACTCTCTAGACACCAGCACCAGAGAAGAAGGAAGGGGAGGAGGTGCTCCAGGCACCAGAGCAGAGATTCTCCTGCAGCCCATGGTGAAGACCATGATGAGGCAGGCTGTCACCTTGCAGCCCATGGTCATCCACAGTGGAGCAGATATCCACCTGCAGCCCATGGAGGACCGCACACCAGAGCAGGTAAATGTACCTGAAGGAGACTGTGACACCATGGGAAGCCTATGCTGGACAAGCTCCTGCAAGACCTGTTGCCCTGTGGAGAGAGGAACCCACATTGAAGCAGGTTTGCTGGCAGGACTTGTGACCCCATGGGGGAGCCACCCTGGAGCACTCTGTTCCTGAAGGACTGCACCTTGTGGAAAGGACCTGTGCTGGAACAGTCTGTGAAGAGCTGCAGCTGGTGGGAAGGACTCACACTGGAGAAGTTCATGGAGTAACTGTCTCCCATGGAAGGGACCCCATGCTGGAGCAGGGGAAGAGCATGGGTCCTTCCCTTGAGGAGGAAGGAGCAGCAGAAAACAATGTGTGATGAACTGACCACAACCCCCATTCCCTGTCTCCCTGTGCCCTTTGGGGGGGAAGTGGTAGAGAAATCAGGAGAAAAATTCAGCCTAAGAAGAAGGGAGGAGTGGGGGGAAGGTGTTTTAAGATTTGGGTTTAGTTCTCATTATCCTGTTCTGATTTTGATTGGCAATAAATTAAACTAATTTCCCCAAGTTGAGTCTGTTGTGCCCATGACAGTATTTGCTGATTGATCTATCCCTGTCTTTATCTCAACCCACAAGCTTCTCGTAATATTTACTCTCCCCTGTCCAGATGAGGAGGGGAAGTGATAGAGTAGCTTTGGTGGGCACCTGGCATCCAGCCATCAACCCACCACACTAACAGTCTTTTTCTAATTTTCAGATGATTGTCAGAAAATAGATTTTTTTAATGTTCTAATCTCCACTTATACTTCCTTCATCATATATGTTGTTCTTTGAAATCCACCAAAATCATAGAATCACTGAATCACAGAATCATAGAATCATTAAGGTTGGAAAACACTTTTAAGATCATCAAGTCCAACCGTCAACCCAGCACCACCATGCCCACTAAACCATGTCCCAAAGCACCACATCCACACGTTTTTTGAACACCTCCAGTGACGGTGACTCCACCACCACCCTGGGCATCCTGTTAAAATGCTTGACCAATCTCTTCGTAAAGAAATTTTTTCCTAATATCCAATCTAAACCTCCCCTGGTGCAACTTGAGGCCATTTTCTCTCACTCTATCACTAGTTACTTAGGGGAAGTGACTGACACCCACCTCACCACAACCCCCTTTCAGGTAGTTGTAGAGAGCGATAAGGTCTCCCCTCAGCCTCCTTTTCTCTAGACTAAACAAACTCAGTTCCCTCAGCTGCTCCTTGTAAGACCTGTCTTCCAGATCCCTCACCAGTTTTGTTGCCCTTCTTTGGACACACTTGAGCACCTCAACGTCCTTCTTGTAGTGAGGGGCCCAAAACTGAACACAGGATTCAAAATGCAGCCTCACCAGGGCTGAGTACAGGGGAATGTTCACCTCCTTACTCCTGCTGGCCACACTGTTTCTGATACAGGCCAGGATGCTCTTGGCCTTCTTGGCCATCTGGGCACACTGCTGGCTCATATTCAGCCGGCTGTCAACCAGCCCCCCCAGGTCCTTTCCCACCAAACAGCTCTCCAGCCACTTCTCCCCAAGCCTGTAGCGTCTCATGGGGTTGTTGTGACCCAAATGCAGGACCCGGCACTTGGCCTTCTTAAACCTCATACAGTTGACCTCTGCTCATCAATCCAGCCTGTCCATATCCCGCTGCAGAGCCTTCCTACTCTCCAGCAGATCAACACTCCCACCCAACTTGGTGTCATCTGCAAACTTACTGAGGGAGCACTTGATGCCCTCATCCAGGTCATCAATAAAGATATTGAACAAGACCGGCCCCAAAACTGAGCCCTGGGGAACACCGCTTGTGACTGGCTACCAACTAGATTTAACGCCATTCACCACAACTCTCTGAGATCAGCCATCCAGCCAGTTCTTTATCCAGCGAAGAGGACACCAGCCTAAGCCACAAGCCACCAGTTTCTCCAGAAGAATGCTGTGGGACACACTGTCAAAGGCTTTACTAATGTCCACGTAGACAACATCCACAGCCTTTCCCTCATCCACTAGGCCGGTCACCTGGTCATAGAAGGAGATCGGGTTGGTCAAGTAGGACCTTCATAGAAGGAGAGCGGGTGGGTCAAGTAGGACCTGCCTTTCATGAACCTGTGCTGGCTGGGCCTGATCCCTTGCTTGCCCTTCACATGCCCTGTGAGCACCCTCAAGATGAGCCTCTCCATAATGTTCCCTGGTACCAAGATCAGGCTGACAGGCCTGTAGTACCCTGCATCCTCCTTCTGTCCCTTCTTGTAGACGGGTGTCACATTGGCAAACCTCCAGTCATCTAGGACCTCCCCTGTTTAACCAGGACTGCTGAT
>NW_010560008.1:74198-85446 GCF_000687285.1 Phaethon lepturus | reverse complement strand
TCTTTCCCTCAGTGGCAACACAAAGAAGAGGAAAGAGAAAGAAGCAGAAATTAGAAAAAATGATCTTTGAATACAGCTGTGGGCAAAACCCGAAGCTTATGTTCTAATTATAAATACTGTTTAAGTATATTTATGTCTATGACCTATTATGGAAAAAAAAATAAGACAGAGAGGCTAGAAAAAATCTGAGAAGGTATGAGTTCTTTGAATAATGAGGATTGAGGTGACTGCATGAACCGGAAAACTCTACAAAACATGTTCTGCTGAAGCATCTTGCAGCCAAACTGGAGAATTCTTATTGTCTTTAGAACAAGGATTAAATCAGGGCCTGCTCCAAATTGGAGAAAGTTGCAGAGAATTGACAGAAATTTTCAAATGGAGGTCCTCACCTAGTATTGTAAATAGAAGCTAGTAAAGTCCATGACTTAAGGATTAATTTGGCTCCAGAAGTCAGTTGCAATACTATACTTAAAATAATGTGAATACATGTGAAATAGCAACAACTGCAGCAAAATTCTTCTTACCTGTAACAGCTGCATTAATTCTTTCACATTCTTTCAGTACACAAAACAAAATGAAAAATAAGTTGTGTAAAAGGCTGACTTCAGAAGGATAAAGCATTCTTCCTCAATATTCAGGTTAAGACTTCCATTAGGATTGTATCTTCTGCTGGATTTTGAAAACAGGTTTCACACTTCAGAAATAAACTGGGGAGAAAACAATGATAGAATCATAGAATAGTTTGTGTTGGAAGGGACCTTTAAAGGCCATCTAGTCCAAGCTCCCCACAATGAGCAGGGACATCTTCAACTAGACCAGGTTGCTCAAAGCCCCGTCCAACCTGACCTGGAATGTTCCCAGGGATGGGGCATTTACCACCTCTCTGGGCAACTTGTTCCAGTGTTTCACCACCCTCATTGTGAAAAATTTCTTTCTTGTACCTACACTAGATCTGCCCTCTTTTAGCTTAAAATCATTACCCCTTGTCCTATCACAACAGGCCCTGCTAAAAACTCTGTCCCTGTTTGTCTTATGAGCCCCCTTTAAGTACTGAAAGGCTGCTCTAAGGTCTCCCCAGAACCTTCTCTTCTCTGGACTGAACCATTTTGGTGGCCCTCCTCTGGACCCACTCCAAGAGATCCATGTCTTTCCTGTGCTGAGGGCTCCAGAGGAGCACCTACAGAAGATAAGTATCAATACCTACTCATGAGGCCACAAAGGACTTACGTACCTGATATCTCATGGCATAAAAAGGCAGCAAAACTCTTTTTCTTTCAGTGTCTTCCAGCTTTATATTCTGAGGGAATGGATGTAATTCCAAGGAAATCCTAGCTGTTGGAGGGAAATAATATGCTTTTCTGCATAGGTTTTAATGATCCTTCATCTCAGCTTTTTGTTGAAGGAATATGGAGCTTCCTGATTTTTTCACAGACTTTGACTGACTTTGTTTCTGTGGTGGTGAAATTATGGCGTATTCTTAAAGCTGTCATCAGGGGTGGCAGTATGAGTCATAGTGTGCGAGCTGATCGGGGCTCAGAATGATATAATCCTGCTAACTCTGTAACTTGTTTTCAACATTGAGACTTCAGGTTTATCTTCATTTTCTCTGGTTTTTTCAGCCTCCATTGCAAATGATGTATAGAATAGAAAAATGACTATTATGCTGTCAATAACGCTTCAAATGCTCAGATCTTACAAGCCTGCTTCACTTAAAGGTCATGAAAATGAACTCATTAAAATTCAGAAGGTTGCCATGGTCTACAATTAAAAAAGACAAAGAGAAAAATTTCCCACTTGCAGTTGATTTGCTTAAGAGGTTAGGATCTCTCACCTTTTGTACTTAAACAGGTGTCTCTCTTCAGCTCAGCAGGTACTTGTATGAACTTACCACCATTTTTGTGGTGAAAGCTTCTTAGCCTAGCCTAGAAGATTGGGCTAGGAAGAAAGACAGTCTTCCCCAAGTGTTTAAAGCTTCTTATATTAGTCTTTCAAGTGTCACGCCAATTCTGTAGTTCTTTATATCTGCATTTCCAAAATCTACCCAAAATACACAGCACTTCCAACATCCTTTATACTCCTGTCCAGGTTATCCAGGTGTATCAGCTGCTGAAAAAAAGACTGAGCAAGTTGTCTGAGATAACTTAGGGGAAAAAAAAATCATCCATATTCTTTCCAAAGTTGGAATTTTCACTGTGATGTTGTGTGAATGATGCTCGTCTTCCCCCATTCCCAGTTTTCAGCCTGGATCCATAAACAGAACTGAGGTCACCATGTTCCTGTGGAGTTTCTTCTGCTTAGCTACTTCCTTTTATTTTCACTCCTCTTAACAAAAATATCACATGAATTGGCTGGAATCTTGGAAGAAGGCAACTTAACTGAGGGTCCCTTGTGGCTGTACTCTCTTGTATCGTTTCAGTGTAAAGTAGCTGGAAATCCAGCATGACCCTTCAGCAGCTCCCCTGTGATGCATGAGAATGGTAAAAAGTAATCAATCAATGAGCATGGTCAGAACAACTATAGCTTGAAAAGTACTCAGCTGCTACTTTACACGTTTATAATTTATAGAAATATGATCTGGTTTCTCTTTATATTTCCGCTGAAGATTTTAACCAAGAAAGATTACTGGAAATTTTCAAGAAAAAGTATAATATAATAGAAATGCCATCTCATCAGTTTTAGGTAAACTGTCTGACTAGAATGGTCTCCAAACCTCAGGAAAATGCAAAGTTCAGTTTCAACAATAAATTCTAAGTCATGGGAATGCAGTTTTTGGAAATCTTTGAAAATCAGTTTGGTCTAATTTGGAGTCCCAAACCTTAAAGTAGTTAAACAATACCATAATTTTATATAAAACATACAGAAGACATACGTAAATATAACTCAAACAGCAATTTGGAGTTGAGTGATAGTCGTAGTACCTGTGTGATGTACACTCAGTTGTGATAGTCACTTAGCATAACTTTTGTAATAGGTCTCTATCACAGTGACTCCACTTCATACTCCAAACTTTCCACTACAAGGGTACAAAATAACCGTTGGGCATGATAAATAATACTGCAAGTACTTCAATATATTTTAATGCAAATACAAGTACTCTTTGATTAGGCTATGTATTCTTTTTTGCTTATTCCGAAGTTTCAAATGTGAAAATTGATGGTATTATGCTATGGTATATAAATAATCTGATCAGTCATTATAAATTGTAATCCTTTATAAATTATTCATTCCAAAATTCTCATGAAAAAAATGAATAAAAAATGTTACCAGCTGTTCCACTTTGAAAATATCTTCGGTATTTAGACTTCTAATTCAGCCTATGGTATTTAAGCTGTTTGTTAGTTTTTTTTGAAAAATGTTCCCATTTTACATCCTTCAAAAATGTATAATATATAACATTAAAATAAGAAAGCACAGCCACAACAGTAACAATTTTTGTGTAAAAGTTGTAATGATTTTAAAGATTTTTAATTGCTTGTAGAACTATCAGCTAGTTCAATAAGGCAGCTTTTTCTAGTTATTGTGGTAGAAGGGGTCATGAAGCAAATACTAAACAAAAGAAAAAATGTTACCTTTCAAGTTACTACCTGGAGAGAAAGGATAGAGCAAGAAAACATTTGATGAGAGAAACTGATGAAATAAAACATACTTGTTTTGCCTTATCTTCAATGTCAAACAGCTTTCTGAAATCCAGACTAGCAAATAAAATACATTTGAATGTATTATTTGTTTCTAACAGTTTTTCCAGCTCAATTTACATTCTGTCTGTTAAGTCACTGTCATGGTTTACTTGAGACAATATGCAATTATTAGAATCAAAATGTAATACAATAATTTCTGAGCTTGCTCATTGTCTCCAGTGCTGCCAGTGGAGTTACTAATTTGAGAGGCCATATTTCTCAAATTTGGACTCTTCTATTAATTTGGACTCTTCATAGAATTTAAGCTGTGCATTTTTAAAGTTTCTGGGTTGTATGTAAATGTTACTAAACATTTTCTCCAGCATTTTTTTTAACAAAAATTTGAGACTCTCTTTAGGGTAGTCCACGCATGGACACAGAGGGATACATAAATCCTTTTAAATTTTCATGATTAAAAGGTCTTATGAGGTGCTTGAATGAGGTGAATTTGGATAGAAAGTCCAAGCTAACATGTAAATCTTAACAAGAGAAAAGAGTGCGGGGAAAAGGAGAGATTAGCGTTTACTCTCATTTTGGTTTTGCAGGGGAGAAAGGATGAGAGAGGTGACTTTTAAAACATTTCCATCAATCCTGATGTCTTAACTGTAATTTGTAAAATGGAGAAACAACCAGACTTTTATGTAGCATATGCTTTAAGTAGAAATTATCTAAAATACACACCCCCAAGAAAAAATGTTGTATTTTTTTTCAGCTGACATTGTTTTTACCCATTGTGACCAATTCTTTTCTCGTAAGATTAAGGAAAAGCTGTTTAAAAGCCTAGGTAGGAGAGGTACCATTAGGTAACAAAGAAATATTAGGATCAATGCAAAGCATTGATTTGAGTATTAACTCCTTTATGGAAACATTTTCTTTTTTTGACATCTAATAGAAGCCTTGAGAGCCATTATAAAAAAAAAAAAAAGTTGGATGTTAGAGTGGATGGGTGGACTTTTAAGAAACATTTCAGTATCTGTCAGTTGTTATGCCTCCAAACAGAGATTCTACAGAAATAACTGTCTGTGTAAAATGAGTAGTAGTTTCATGTAGATAGTCAGTCACGAGTGACAATGAACAATATTATTCCTTGACTCTACTTGGTTTTGGATTTAACAGCTGTTTAGATCAAAGATTTTATTCACAACTGCATACTGCTGAAGAAGAAATCTGGATGCTTGGATGATTTTAGAAATCGGGGGGAAAAAACCCAACAAAACCCAAGGCAAAAAAAAAAAAAAAAACAAAGCCAGGAAATCTTCTGAGATGAAATCTTCTGAGAGATTAAGGTAAGAAGAAAGTTTTCATGAAGACCGATGCTGAACTTTATGGACAATTTTCTGGGGTTTAGAAATAGGAAGTAATTTTGTGAAGTTCAAGAAGAAAAGGAAAGCATCTTCCTCTTTGAAGTTTCTCCTAATGGCATACAGTTGTATGTATATTTCTTCTGAAGGAACAGGCCTTTACACAAAAGCTGTTGAGTCTGCCTTTATGTTATGGAAACAAATCAATAAAAATTCTCATGGGCAACCCTCTAAAGTGACTTTTGACCACAGAAATTAAAAAGTTACGACTGAGATTAAAAAACAGCCAAGCCTGAAGTTTAAGAGTGTGTGACTTGTTTTGTAATGTTGACCACTGGACAACAACAGCTTGGGAGTTCTTATTCAAAAGAGAAAATTATTTTCCATACTCCTGATTTGTTTTTCTATCTAGTATCACAACTCTTGGTTAAAGTGACTTAAAAAATCACTTACAGGTTATTATGGAATCCTTATTCCCCCTCTTTATCTTCTAATTAAAGTTTTTTTGAAATCTTTTTGCTGTTATTTTTTTGTCTTATACAAAACAGGAAAAAGCCCAATATTAAACTAAAGGCAGCAGTACACAATTCAGCCCGTGTCAAGCACCTACAGTGATGACCTCAGTTAAAAAGAACTCTTCAGGGTAGAAATAGTATTTCACTATTACATTGGACTATATAATCTCAAGAGGTCCCTTCCAACCTAAACAATTCTGTGAGTCTATGATCCATGCTTACTGGACTCAGTTTTCAAGCTGTTTTTTGTTTTGTTCCTCACCCCCACTGTCCTGCCCCCAAACCATTCCTAACTCAGATGGTCAGAATTTATTCCTTCCTTTTTGGAAAAAAAATGGGAAAAATGTGAGTTTAGGGAAACGTGGCAAATGCTATAACTCACTAACTAGCACTTAGCCCCAACTAACACTGTAAATTTGTTTTTAGGCATTTTCACAGCTATTGCTGACTGAGGAGAAATGATTCAACCATCATTATGCAGAGTATATTTTAACCATATTGGCCCTCAAGAACATTTGTATCACAGTTGCATACAAATAGCTTATTTTGCAGAATGTGCTGCAAAACACTAATGAATATGCTTTGAGATATTTGCATGAATTACTAAAGCTAAACTCATCTTATTAATTAACACAGTCTATTTTGTGATGTACTATCCCTGCTTCTCTTACTGTTTGTGTTTAATTATCAGTACGTTTGTAAGCATCAGGGTTTTTTTTTTATTGGATGACTAAGGTTTAGTTGAAATCTTTTGTTTATTTCATAGGTAATAAGAAATAGAATTTGGCTGAACAACCTGAAATACAAAATAATCAATATATATGAAATATTATATTTATTAACTCTTATGACTTATGACAGTGGAAGTTCAATGTCAACATTGCCGGTTTAATTATTCAGCCTTTGCATTTGATCATATTTCTATGTCTCCAAGATGCTTGAAATGTTCCAAAACATTAGAAATCCTAAGGAGAAAAGGTGTTTCCCCTTTGTAGGATATGCTGGTAGCAGTCATTGTATACAGTACATTTCATGCATCATCGCCCAAAATAAGTCTGTGCATACCTTCATCAATAACATATGCAAAACATTCTTAGAGAATATTATTCAGTCATGTACTCTGCCCAAAGCTGTTTGTGTTGTTATTTATTTTTTCCTTATTGTGGAATTTGAAGAAAAAACAGTAGATGAAAGTAGCCAATTAAATATTTATTATCTTTTTTGGCAGCTGTCTGTCTCTCAATAAGGGATCTCCAATGTACAGTGAAGCTTAAAAATAGCTTCACAGGCTATGGTACGTTAAACTGGAAAATGTTTTTGCTATTTTTTCCCTTAATGCCAGATAAATAGCAATTAGGTTGAGCTGAATTCAAATAGGATTCTGCTTGGAGGTGTCATCAGAAAAATCAATATTTAATTTGATGAAGTTGTTAGCCAGCCTAGTAACCTGAAAATACCAGGAAAGTCCATGCTTCACTTTTCATTCCTATCCTTCAGTTACGACCAAATATATTATCCTTGTAATTTCCTTTTTGGATAGAAACAGTGACCACAAAAGTTCCATGAGCCCTTTCAGGCTAAAGAACAACAGGATATAGACCAGAGCAAAGCACTGAGTACTTTCTCTGAGGGTACTGTCTCCACTCACTTCACACTTTTTAATAATTCTGAATATGGAGCTATGTTATAATGACATTCAGTCTGTAAACTTTTGTACTCGGTTGGGTGAAAAATGTGCTGTGTGCAGTGCCTGTAAACCTCTAACTAGGTAATCTGGAGAAAGTAAAAATAAGGGGGGAAAAAAAAAGAAAATTAGTTCTTTAAATTTTCCCTGTGCAAAACTCTTCACTGTGAAATCACGTGTTCTATCATGTCCATTCTTTCCCACCACTTTGCATTAAAAAGCATAAACTAATGATACATTATCTACAAACTCTTCTCCTGAGCTGAGTATGGCTAAAATTTTAGATGGCAAGTGTATCTTTCTTCTGAGGAAAAGAAAAATAGTTTTCAGTTAATGTTGTATATACTATTTTTAACATCATATCTTTTATGTGAATAATTAGGGTAAGACAATCATATTCATTTGTCATAGATCATCAAACAACTATTCAGACGTTAGTACTGATCCCCAGTTGTAAATGTATAAATAGTATATAAAATGAGGCAGAACATCAGAGAAGTCACAAAACGGTTTTAATTTCCCCTTCTCCTTCCCTTTACATTTCAAACTTTTCCTTAATTAGAATTCTCTGTCCAGTACTAGTAGATTAAAATAACAAACTATATGTTGCCAAAATGCCTGTCACCAGTTTCCAGTTCTCCTAAATTACTTCTGCCTGGTGTACCTGCACAGAGTAAGCTGGGAGAGCTCCACAGAAATGTGAGTTCTCAGAGAGATCAGCAAAACTGAGAGCGTGTGGGAACGGAGCAGAGTGTTTAACAACACGGTCCCGCAGTCCCGCAGTCCTTTTGTCCCGCTGCAGGAGGTGCTTATGGAAATGGCCAAAACAAGTCTCTGCAGTACAGATGACATTTATTCCCTTTTTGAATAATTTTTGACAGTTAGCAAAAAGGTGTCATCTCTGCTTGCAGGGGGTGCATAACATTTAGTGGATATAGAGCCTAAGGTAGGAAGAGCTGCTACTCTGCTTTATTTCCATTGCAAATTTCATGTAACAGCATGGAAATGTCACATCAGACACTCTAACTCTCCTTCAAACCTCTTCTGTTCTTCAACATAATTGTTATCGCTCTATTTTGTTTTGAAAAGCTTGGCGTTTAGAAACTGAGGGTCAGCTACTCAGTTTGGGGTAAATTATCAGGGTTCTTGGAGTTAGGGCAACTTACTCCAGCTGACATCTGCCCTGAAGAACATAGGAAAGGAATCTGATAAATAAGCTTTGTAAGTAGACTTTTATCTGACCTTTGTCACAGCAAAATATTAGTGGTTCACATTATAGTTCTCTGTTACACTTCCACTCAAGTAGGGAATTTGATATTTCAGAGACAAATTATAGTTAACATAAGGCAAAAAGTTGCATAACAAAAGTACTAAAAGATGTTTCCTTCCGTGCGGTGTTATTCTCATTTCTATAGCCCTCACAAACATGGGAGATAATTGCATGGAGGGATTTGGTACCGTATGTTTCTTATCTTTGCTGATATTTTTCCTCTTAAAAAAGAAAACAGAGGAAAAGAAGATGGTGACAGAAATACCTCATAGAAGCTTGTGAGATTTCTTTTGGGAAATCAAAGTGTACAATGTGTATTGTGTGGCTCTGTGGGGATAGGGAGGAGCTGGTTGTATTATCTAAAACTGAGGCTGAGAACAAGATGATGTGAGATGGAAAGAAAATAAATGGAAGAGAATTTACTTTCTTTCCCAGGGAGAGAAGATTAAAACTGCTATCTAAGGTATCTTTAAATTCTAGTTCTCTGTGATTTTGTGATACGGGCTAGTACAAGAAGAAAAAATACTTAACTGAAAAACCTCACTGTGTTCTGGGGACTTGAGCGACTGAATGGACATTTCTACTGCTCGTGTTTGAGTTTGAATACAAGCAGGGGTGTTTAACATGTCCTTCTGGAAGCGTTAGGGCATTTTGTCTCGGGAAAAATAGAGCGATAGAGCAGCGGCTGTTTGGGAGCTCATTCTTTTCTCTGCTATTCCTGTCTGTAAAACCCGGTTGTAGACACCTGAATCCTAATTCTAATCTCAGACATGCAGGTATGCCAAAATGCAAGCAGCTGGCTGAAAAATCCTCTTTGGCCTTTTGGTGCTCTCAAAGCACCAAAGAATAGAGCTCTCAAAGCATCAAGTCTGCAGCATCTGCAGAAACAAATTCTGAGACTAGGAAGAACATATATGTCCTATTTCAGAAGTACTATCTGAAAGATTATTCATATTGTAAGTCACAACTTTTTAGGCAAATTCAAGTGGTAAGCTACATAAATTAACATTCATATTTGTAGATTGTGGATTTCAATTTGCTGAATGAAACTAACAGAATAGATAAGTTTTATTGGTTTGCATGATTTTTTGCAAGTTAGGTCTTAAACATCAAAATTCTGCATGAGTTTCTGCTTACTCTTCCTGCAGCAGCTACAATACATACATTGCTAGGTAGGGAAATCTTAATTTCACTTAATTAGGGCAGTTATCCTGACATTTAATCTATGAAGAAACAGGCAATTTTTACTGTGTGTGGAACAATTAGAAGGAAGTATTTAAATACTCACATAACTTCATTATAAAGCCTGCTAGCTAGAGCTGAGTAGTGTCTAAATTATTGATACCTCATTTAAATTACTTATCCCTCAAGAAAAATACGCTTTTATTTGCTAATTAATTGAATATTCCTTCTGAGTGACAGCCTTGGTGATGTATCTTCTCAGTTTATTCATTACAAAAATTAACCATTTTGGTTGACTGGAAAAATAGAGATGAGAGAGAGTGAAAAGAGAGAGCACATAGAAAGAACCATCTTTAAAGGATTGTATGAGCAAGTTAAAGACTAACTAATCACGTATTTGTAGGTGTCTAAATAATTGACAAACTGATAGTTGTTTTGTCTTGCTCCCAGGTGCTAATCAGTCAATGTTCTCTCCATTTTATAAGTTTGTGCAAACTGTGATGACTTTCTGTTGTTTTGCTGATCTCTGATAAAATAAAGGAATAGGGCAAAAAGAATATAGAAGTATTTTTGCAGCTCATCATGAGCTGCAGCTCATCTGTCTCTACCTGTTTCAGGAATGTAGTTGCAACTGGAGAAGAGGAACACGTTAGAAAATCATTCATTGTAAAACGCTAATTTGAAAAAAAAGCTGAGCAGCTCTGTGTGTATCAAAATACTGTAAGAATCTAGCACTGGATGAGAGAGGTGGGGTTGTGCTCCCACTATCTGTCTATGTGTATGGCTTATTAGTTACTTGCCTAACTTTATGCACTTACTTGATGTCCCTAATTTAACCATCCTTGATAAATGATGCAACAAGAAATACTTTGATGATATCTGTACTTTCTCTTTCAAATCACCAAATCATTACCTTTTCCTCTTTCCTTTTTTTATTTTTTAGTTGTATATTAAAGAGGATTAGTCTCCTAATAAGAACTTCACTTCAGTGCTTTAAGTAAGGTGACATGAATTTTGATCTTTGAATCAACTTAATGTCAAATTTTTTATTGTATATCTATATATCTACATATCTACATATCTCTATGCCTATGTCTATCTCATCTCTCTCTCTCTCCCCCCCCATAGCCATATCCATATCTGTATCTATATCTATATATATCTTTGAAAGCTATTGTAGAACAGGAGAACTGTTTCCCTTTCCATATGATGAAGAAACTTGAAATGCATCAATTTTGCTGGTGCAGTTCAAGCTTCAAGATGTCCATCATTACAAAGGGCCCCAAACCACAGCATATTTAATGCACAGATTTAGGAACATTATTAATTAAAAATCCCCTCTATATGTTATAGCCAAATGTATTTAGGGAGATAGTTAGGAATTAAACCCATTGGAAACTGACAGTGGAAACAGATAAAGCATGTATTTCAGTTTGTAGTCACTTCCCTGTCCTTAGTGGCGTGATGTTTACTTTTCAGCTGCTTTAGAGAAATGCAAATGTATTAAAAACAAAAAAAAACTTTTCAGGGCTACTTAGGGTATATAAAAACTTTTTGTTTATGAAACAGAAAATGGCAGGCTCCCTTGAGGAAAAGTCTGGACATTTGTCCAGATTCTA
>NW_010560008.1:46424-74167 GCF_000687285.1 Phaethon lepturus | reverse complement strand
TCTTTCCCTTCTAATGCCTAGCATTAATTAATGTTGTCTGGGGAAAAAAATAGCTACAGTACACAAAAAATGCACATCTTTTAAGTCCTGGGAAGATAAAGAAAACTCCATTACACATGTATAAATAATACAAGTAAAGTACAAAAAATACAGAAGTACAAACATTTACAAAAGATTGAATAATGTAAATGAGGAATGAGTGTGGTCATTTCAGGAAACAAAAGCATGTCATAAACATTAAAAAAAAAAATCTGTTTAAACTGAAATGTAGCTGTAGGCCAAGAATTTTTAGGGCAAGTTTGAATTATGAAAACCTCTATAGATATCTATAAATAGCCTTTGGTGCTTGAAAACTTCTGGTCTAGGTTTGAAACAAAGCTGAAATAAATGAATTACAAATGGAAATCTAAGTTACAAGAACCACGTTTCTACTATAAAGTGAAGAATGCTGAAGCTAGAAGTGTCAGAATTAATGTGGCCACACAAGCATTTGGATTCCCCTTAATTTTAAAGACTGCGAATGTATGTTGCCATTGACAATCTTGTGTCTAATGCACAAATTAAGTGGGGATAAGGAGTGACAAGTAAATTGGAGACATGCAGGATTCAAGTCTTCATGACTTCAGTTTTATGTGGTGCTTCATATGTTCAAAGTGGAACATATGAAGCTTCATTTGCTGCTGTAGGTGGGATCTTTAGGTACAGAATGAGCACTTTGGGACAGTGTGATGTTAGTGACTTGCATAGCATCAAGTCTGGTGACAGAAGCAAGGATCTGGTACAGTCTTTCTTTTACCAAGGCAGCATTCAAATACAGTCAAACTTTTATCAAAGCTCGCTGTATATGTGTCAGCCACCTCTTGCTTCACACAGCATATGCTCCAGCTAATAAAGTAATAGCTTTATCAAGGTATCATCATAAGTGTAATCTAAAATATCATGCAGCGAAGTGGATATTTCAGCAGCAGTAACAACCTACACCTGCCTATACAAAGGTGCAGTGAGGAATCCTGCAGCCCTGGAAAGCCAGAAGCTCAAACGAGTGCTACTTCTTCTGCGTGTTCCCTTTACCTTCAGTCTGGGTTCACCAACAAGTTCTGATTTATAGCTTGCAGTCAGTCATTGGTCCCCGCCCTGTCTCTTTCCGGTCCCTCCCAGGACCCCATCCAACCTGTCCAGCTCCGGTCATCCGGTGGATGATAGCTCTGTAAAGAGAATGGCACACACCAGACTTTCCCTGAAACATTCACAGTTCCTTCATTCCAGTCTTTCTGCTTCAAACCCAGTACCCTCTGTCAGCACGTGTAGTGCCTGTGCTTCCGGGCACTTCATCTCATCTGACTTTCCCCTGACTTTTGATCTTCAGTCTTCCTTATCTCTTAATCTGAGTCTTCCATTCCCGACTGTCTCCAATGAGGTTATTATCCAGGTTATCTATTTTATACTATGATTTCCCAGTCAAGCCCAGTTCTTCCTCTATTCTTTCTCATATTTTTCTCAGAGTTGCTGTTCTCTGTTGCAAGCTAGTGACCAGTTTTTGCCTAGGCAGTTTAAATCTCCCTTTTCTGTTTTCTAATCCTGGATTTCCAGTGTCCTCACATCAGCATCTTTTTCCTGTTTTAGATGATCAGTCATAGTCTAGTCTACTAACCTTCTGTCTTTTTCCATCTTTATTCAAATTCAGCATTTTAAACCTTACAAGTAAGACTGAAATTGTTACGTGGAAGCTAATTGATGCCAGCTGAGAATCTGTTCATATTATGGGGAAATTGCTAGTAATATCTACTATGGAAGTTTCCTGACACTTCCACCTATCAGACCCTCTTTTCGGTGATTTATAACTTTGCAACAATGCAAAGCGATTTATAACTTTGCAACAATTTAAAGCTAGAAATTAAATTTTCCATGATGCATATCTGCCTCAAGCTATACTTAGGTAGTTTCACTCAGAACAATGCAGTTGTTTCCAGGAACAAGGCTGTGGAAAATGCAGCAATTGTTCACATGGGAAAAATAGTGATGTTGAGAAGACAATTAATTTTCATCAAGCCTTCGCCTACTGTTGTTATGACCACCACAGGAAAATCTACAAGGAAATTAATTATTCTTTCTTTAGAGAAGGTTATGCACTAGCTGTGGCAGAGGTCCTATGTGAAAATGAGTGTGTTCAGATAATTAAAAATTTCCTCATAATGCAGGTGCACAGGGCAGAATTAGGGCTGCACCAGCAACTGTAGCCTAGCCTTCATTTTCTGAGTTTGTCTTCATGACTTAATAATGCTCTTCTAGCATCATGGCATGTCTGCTGTCTGAAGCAGTAGATTTAGCAAAAATATTTGCATAATATTTGTTCTCTACATTCCCTAATTCATATCGTCTCATTTATCACCTCTGTCCTAATACAGCAGTGATAGAAAGTAGAATCAGGTAGGAAATTTTAAAGTTTGGTATTTTATATTCTCATTTTACCTTTTACCTTTAAAATAATCTTCAGTGCTAGATACTCTTTTAAATTACATCATCTGAGGTTGTTTTATCCTCTATATTCTTATTTTCTATGTTATTAAAATATGATTTCTTCCCACAAATAGCATGTATGATGTCAGCATGTGAGTTATGAATAGATCAGATTCTGATCTCACATTGATTTTTCACTGTGGTGAAATCATTGACAACAAATCTCGTGTCTCGTGTTTGACTTGTATAAAGCGGTGGTCAGATGTTGAGTTTAATGTATTCAACACTTAAACATACTGCTTGAATTAATAAGCTCCCTTTTAAAAATGAACACAGTTCTTCATAAACACATTAACATTCACAAATAGCACCCTAAACTTCAATTTCATGATTATGTGGACGTTCACATGGGGGTATGTCGATTAACTTCGGTGATGAGCTGCAGCTCTTTGGTGTTTACAACCTCATTTTTTTTTACTTACTTTTCTAACAGTGGTCACTTTTAAAATGTATTATATCACAGATGCATGTAGGTTTATCAGAGATTAAATGGAATATGCACCTAAACCCTGTTAAAACACAGAAAGAGTTTAGCAGTGAATTCTCTAGCAATTATAAAGACTTAGTGATAACTGTTATATAAGCCAATTGCATAATTTATTTGTGTCCAAAATTAATTTTTATTTGCATTCTTTTTTCTCTTCTATTTCTTTGTCTAGTTTATTTCCAACTCCAGGAAAAATGAGGTACAACACGTTACGCTGTGTCTCAGCTGCAAAGATAATGAAAACTGGAAGAATCCAAGGGTGTGGGCTCACTCTCTATGGATTCCTCTGTGTTTTAGATAGTATCATTACCGTCTCATCGATTTGTTCTTGTCTTCTCTCTAGGAGGCATGTTCAGGAGAGCACTTGCTTGTGCTTTTGTAATTTGCCTGTATTTACACATATATATGTACATATGTATATGTATGTGTTCTGTATATATACATAAATACATGTTCTATGTTGTGAATATGTTATATATTAATATTTTAGTTGTGTGTATATATTACAGTATACTAATACTAATACTAATACTAATACTAATACTAATACTAACCTGCATGATATATGTTGTTACATACTTAGAAGCGAACATTTAACAGACAATACGGTTTTATTTTATCTCTAGTTTACCGTGGAGGTGGTAGGTCACAGAAAGACGCCCTGCAAATGCGCTGCAGTTTGAGGTGGTTCCTTCCTTACCGTGGGCCTGTCCAGACACCAGTGTTGAAAGTTCCTGTGTGTGAGAACAGCAGTCCCTAGGGGACATACATAATTCCATCAAAATTGGAGCCAATTTTAGAAGCCTGACAACATTTTATGGATAATTTTAGAAGCATTCAACACTACCAATGATATTGCTCTGGGAGAAAAAGAATTCCCAAGGCCATGGGATCATGTGCTCCAGCTTTACAGTATCTGTGGTTGAGTTGCTGATGCATGTTTGGCAACAGATTATTTTTTTTTGGCAAAACATATGTAAAGCAATGCCCACACTCTGAAGTTATATCCTATCCCAAATTAAAACCGATAGTGTATTTAAAATGCAGTGTAAACTTTCCATCTTGCATATATACCCTGCTGTATATGATCCATTAAGGCACGTGCGGAGCTCAGACGCTAATGCCAGCAGTGCTCTCGGGCTGCTTACAGAAAAATATTTACAGTATTGGGAAGGATGCATTTATATTCAGTGTGAAGTTGATGTTCCTCGTGGAGATCGGCAGGCCTTTAGGTCAATATGAATTACAGTCTTTAAGAACCCGAACAGTGGTAGCCAAAACCCATGTGCTGCAGCCAGCCATGTAGCGCAGAATGAGCTGTCAGCATCTTCTTAGCGAGACAGCATACACAAAGGGCAGTGTGCATATGAAATAAAGGGCAAGAGAAAAGGTATGGTAAACAAGGATCAAACAGGCAAAGTGAGAAAGTCTCTGCCTCACCAGCAGATAGAGTTCAGCCATGGAGGGCAGAACTCTTCCTCAAACTTCGTGAGGCTGAGTAATGAAAGGAAAAACACAACTTCTCAGAAAAATCTAAATTGAAAAAAAATTATATTGGACTTTTAAATTGTTTTCTAGCAAGAAGGTAAGCCTTAATAAAGCATAATCATAGAACTTTCTAGTTTTACAAAGTTCATATCTGAATGCAGGTTCTAGAAATAATAGCAGTCCTGTCAGGGAATTGAACTGTGTCACACGGTCTGTGATTTGTCCAAAAATAAAATTAATGCAAATACAAGGGATGACTAATTAGCACTTGCACAATAATAACTAATAATAATTTGCAAAAATACATGTTCTTAATCATAATATATGACAAACTTTGGATTTAAAAGAGTACCTTTAAATGTCATTGACTAAATTCAGATAAGGAAAATGTACATTAAATAATATTATAAGCTGTTCACAGACATTCCATGAATAGAAACAGATTTTTAAATTAGATCAGTAAATGATGTGCTGTAAATTATTTGTTCATCTCTATTTCTTATTCAACCAGTATGACTTATTTTTAAATTTGTTAATTTTTTTCTTTTTTTTTTTTTAATTTAGGAAGACTATTTTGTTGCCTTAAACCATGCCTTATAGCAATTTTTATTATTTTTAAAATAATGTGATTAAAATTTTTCTGTAAAAAATTGTAAAGCCTCAACCTTTCTTCTATTTTTATGTTTACCAACATGATCTATTTGATTTGAAAGTAACATGTAAGGCAATTTTCAAAGTTTGAGGAATAATAACAATAATAGCATCTAATTATTTAATTACTGCACATGGGCAGCACCCAGGTTTAAATTCTAGGGATTTTTATTGCCATACAAATTTGTTCCTTAGTCACTCATGATTGTCTTTTGGAATTGTTTTCAGATGTTTCTCTTATGGTGTGTTCCTGATTTGTAGGTAATAGTAATCAGCGCTACTATTATCAGCCTGGACCCCAGGCATTCGTTAGGCTTCCTATTGGCGCATTTTGGCACTCAAATGAAATCCAGTTTTGTGTGCTAGAATTGGCTCGTATGGAAATCATAAGCCTCAGGTATTAGGACTAAATACCAGAGCTCATTGTGAATAGTATCAAGATCACTAGTGGATGGTCTGTCAGACTGGAAAGTCTGAGGAGTGTTGTTCAGCCCCTGAGCTTGAACCGGAATCTGGTTTTGGCAGTCATAGCCATAGTTTTCAGTCATACTGATGAATGTGTCTGCTCATCAGGCTAATTTTATTGCTTATCTAGTAGTCCATAACATTACAATGTTTTATGAGCTAATACTTTTTTTCCTGGTTTTATTAGGTCAAATACAGGTACACTACTTTGCTGATTTTTTTTTAAATTAACTTTTTGATGGGTTGTAGAGGTCTAGAATAAATCAAAAAAAGCCACTGTTGTTATCTTTTCTACTTGATATTGCATACCTTACTTTAAAAAGAGTTACTGCTTTTCTCAGAATAGATGTTTTAACATCATCACCTTTCCAAGCTCCTCCTTTTAATCCCATTAGAATCTGAGAAATTGTAATTCTGTTGCCATCCAGAAATATTGCATCTTTCTCAGACAGTTGCAGAAGATGCGTAGAATTCTGCTTCAGAATAAACAGTCACTGTCCTAGGCTTCCATTAAGGAGGACAGAAAATACTTTGTGTGTTATACAGATAATTTTTTTACAGCCATTGTATGAACCATCATGAAAGAACTTCCAAAAACAGGTTGTCCATGTGTGGCTCCCATCTAAGAACCACCTGAGGAGAAAGTGGAAGAAAATGACTGTGGGTTTGTTTTTTGTTGTGGAGTGTCGGGAAGTACGCGTGTTTCTGAAAAACAAGGGCAGCAATTTCCCAAGCCTGCCTCATGTCAACAGCCTGCTAATGGGGTTTTAAGAAGAGTTTGCCTACACCTATTAAATAAGCTGAGCCTCTTTAAATCCCAGTATTGGTTTGTTTTTTTTAAGAAATGGATCAGTTTTGTCAATAGTGTGTGTATTTTGACATATTTAAGCTAAATTAATCCAGTACTTCCTTGACAAGCCATGAAATTCAGTTAATATATGTGATGTAGGAGGATGTGTTCCTAGGTTCATTATAAAATAAAGAGAAAAGGGATAAGAGGAGGATCAGAGGAGAGCTATACAATCTAGAAAATTGCAGAAAAATTTGTTTCATGGTTTGATACGTATGTAATTATTGTTAATGTGGGTATTCTTTTTTTATTCATAGATACATTTGGTCTGTTTTTTGAAACTTATTTTGTTCTTGACTTAGGACCATTTCATGAAAATTCATAGAGTAACTTAATGTAGCACAAAAATATTTCCGTTTATACATTCTAACTTTTCTGGCTTTCAGTTTTATTGAATATTCTTATGATCTTGCACTGCAGAAATGCGGAAGGAAAGTGTCTAATTTATCTTCACTATACTATAATTTATTTTGTATACATTCATCAAGTCTTGTCTTCTAAATTTACAGTGCAGATCTTTTCACTTCTGTCATATGGAAGTTCTTTCATGTCCCTAATAATTTTTATGCCTGCCTCTGAATCCGTTCAATTTCTTGCCTTTTTATTTTTATTTTTTTCTGTTGAAATAAATTATGTTTTTAATAATGTTTAGAATATGCAAAATTCTCACCAAGCTGTAAGTTATAAACTATCATGTACTGCTATTTTCAAAATTGTCTTTGGAGACTTATAAGAACACTATATTTCTTCTTTTTCAGCTCTTTGTCCTTTTTGCTTCTAGTTATTTCTTATTACTAGTGTTACTCTGAAAACTGGAAAACAAAGGCCCTGGAAAACTTGAAAAGCTCTTTTTTTTTTAAACACCTTGCATATGAATAGTTCATATAGAATCCTAAAAGATGTTCCCATGGCTCTTTTTTTTTAATCAAATGATCACATTATTCCTTTGTGAGGACAGTATCTGATTGCTGTGAGTTAAGCTCATATATTTTCAGATGATAACCAGTTGTAGTCTTTTTACTAACCTGTTTTACTATTAATAGGGCATCTATTTGGGTACTATTACCTTTGGAAATTTATTTTTGAAATTAAATACTTCTGTAGTATAAAAATAACATTATCTACTTGAGAAAGCCTCAGAGTCCATGGACTGTTCCCATCTACATGAAAGAGAGGGGAGTAAAAATCTCAAAGAGTAGAATTTATGTTATTTGACTAAATGACATGGGGAGCAGCCAAATGGAAAAGCAAGCCAAGACACTCATCACAAGAAAAATAAAACCAAAAGAAAATGTGAATATGTAGATGTCTAGAAGGCATTAAAACCATGACAAGAATGCTGATAACTAAGTGGAATTAAATGGTTTGTGAGAAAAGAGGAAAGATTTTGAAAAAGACTTGTGGAAAGTGGTAGGTGGAGAGGACAAAAAATGAAGCAGCTGAAGAAAAAAATTCAGAAGCTTTGAAAACTGAAAACTGTGAACACTGAAATCCATAATTGAGGAGCTCTACTGCAAACAAAATTGAAAATCCATGCATACTTTTTCTGTCTTCTAGCCCCCAGCAATTAAGCCTACATGTAACTGCTGGGTGGTTTTTTTTTACATAAACAATATTTTAAAAAGAAAAGGGAGGGGGGTGAAGGATCTCCACATGAGAGAACAACCAGATATTCTGTAAGTTGCCCTACAGTTCTCTGCGTACAACTGCTTTCTGGCAGAATATTTTTTTTCATCAGCATGAGCAATTCCTTGACAGAAGAAACTGTGATTGGTTTCTAGTGTTGTGAACAAAAATTTAAAAGAAAATGAAACTTGATAAATTACTGTTATTTAAAAATAGACTAGTCACTGGTAACTGGCTTAAGCTGGAATAACAGAATTAGATGTTGGAAATAACCTTTTTAGAAACATGTAAGGAAAAAAGTAATTATATATCATAAATCTGCCTCAGTCATGCCTTTTGCCTCAGTACACATTTTTCTTATTGAAAGCTCCTGACAGGTATAGGTATACAAGATGATTCTTTGCTTTTAATATAGGAGGGCTTTTCTGGATGGAGTTGTGTAAGTTTTGATGGAAGATTGCTGTTACACATCATGACACTAAACACATGGTATTTAGTGTTTCTCGTCTTGCCAAATTTTCTTGTTAGAAATCTGACAAACAGCATTTGTATTCATTGTTTGTTCTGTGAAACCAGTAACGTTTCTTGGTTTTGTGGAATTAAAAAAAACCAAGAAGTCCTAACATGTCACCAGTTGCCATATCGGCATATATACAGGTTCAGTCACTCTAGTGTATCTTAGTCTTTTGTTATTCAAATTGTTACTGTAGCTAGGAATTTCTGAAATTGTTCAGGACCATCTCATTTGCAATAGACAAACGTAGAACAAAGAAGTTCTTCTCCAAATAGACTGAAGAAAGAAGGCAAAGTTCTATAAATATCTTGCATTTGCATATGCCAAGCAGATCTGCCAAAGGAAGCAATCACACAGGATCCCTGCTTCCAGACATTACTTTCTGTCCCTTTCCTACCCTGTCCTTTTGGGTGGCATGAGTATTTGAATGATTGCACAGTGAGCTGAATCAAGGAACTAGTTTAGGTGAAAGACAACCTAGCATGACAAAATGTTTGAAGTTCAGCACCCAGTTCCTTTTATTCTCCATGGGAAGCAAAATCAAATCAATCATAGAAAAGTGCAACTACACTTGTTCACAGCATGTTTCATGAATTTGTTCTTAAAGATCCTAAGATGAAGCTATTCATGTTTTCAAAGGTAAATTATTCCATATCTTACTCATTTTGCTATTAGTAGTTTTTTGTATGTCTGATTTAAATTTCTTTGCTGTCTTAACTTTTTATTATTGTCCTATTTACTATGAATGTCATAACAGATGATTCCCTTTCTCATCCTCACTTGTCTCTAGTATTTGAAGACTATTTGCTCTCCTCTGTCTCTTTCCAAGTCTAAGCAGTCCCAATTTTTTATACCTTCCATTTTGCCTATTTTTTCTAGCCTCTGAGTACCCTTCTTACAGTTCTCTGCTGAACATTTTTCTTGAAAAAAATGTCCAAAGCTGTACATGATTCCAGCTGAGAACACACTGATTTTGAGGAAAAGGTCAATAACATCAGAAAGCAGAACAGGAAACCTGGTTCTTTTTAATCACTAGAGAATAATCCTTTCCTTTCCTAGTGAAAACCCCTTATCTAGCTGTAAGATGTTATCTATTCCTTCCTCCCACTTTGAGTCTTCGATAGGAAAACTAGCATTTGCAATTGCCTTATATAATATATCATACTTTCTATTCAAAATCAAGGCAAATTTAATTTGTAAAACTTAAGTGCTCATGTTGGAAAAATCTCAGCTCCAAAATATGGATCTCAGTCTGTCTCTTTACAATTATCTGAAAATATATGATACAGTAAACGCTCATTTCAAAGTGAAGTTGAAGTAGAGGATAGTTTAAAAGCCATTGTTGTTTTATTGGCTATATTATCAGTGTACAGCACAGGAACCATCTAGAAAAAAAGTTTTACAGTTTATTTTCCATTTTACCTCTCTTTTGTACTCATTTGTTTTCCATTAAGCTATAAAATGGTGTTAATGCAGCATAAAACTCTGTTAATGCAGCATAAAATGCTATTACGAAATATAATGCCTGAGATTCTGGAAACAAAATTATAAACCAAACGTCCCCTGTATACCTGCTTTAAATTCAGTCATAAAATAATAATAAACTGAAATTGTTGTCAAGGTATTTCTTATAACCATTCCCATATTCTGCTTTTTGCAGTCAAAAACAAATAAGCCAAGATAAAAGTCACTTTCAGTAGTTTCACTGGTGAATTTTTTCTGTATATGTATTTTTCAAACCCCTTTTTTAGGCTCAGCTGCTGCAATTGTTACGACTGAAAAAGAAAATGTATTGTCCTTCATTCTAAAGATTCTTGAATAGGTTATTACTAGCTTTTTCTTGAATTTTATAAGGATTTCATGTTAACTGGGTGAAGGTTTTCTCCCGATTGCCAGAAAACAACTTTCTCATGTTCAAACAACTGGAGTTACAGAACCGCCGCTGGAGATCGCACAGGTGTGCAGTGGTGTGAAATACACAGCATTGGACAGTCCCCTGTATTTCACAGAGAACATGCACTAAGAAAAGTCTGTGTTTTAGGGAAAAAATTGTTGTCAGCATTTAAACTGTTTTGGAATCTGTGTAGTCACCAATGTGTTCCAAAACGTGGGTTTGTTTTTTTTTAAAAAAAATGCCGGCATAGATGCCTGCACAATACTGTAGTATCTAAGCACTGTGCAGGACCCAAGAAGCCCCAAAATATGAGGACAAAAGTCTATTCTGAAAGTTTGTGCAGTTCAGGAAGTAGGAATTTGTCTCTGTAAATTCCCAACCATATTATTTAAAAAATTATTTCAAAGCCTTAACTTGAGACACCTGCATTAACAGAGCTTGAAGAGATATTTGAAATACTGTTGCGTTAAGAGGCAGAGCAGTTTGGCAGAAACTAAACCCCCTTGCTTTCCAGTCGATCCTCAGATATCAGAGGGACTGGAGGTGGCTGAGCTTAGGTTCTGAGTGATGCCCAAAGTCAGCGTTAGCAGTCCGGTCATACCCAACGCCTTCGTTGGACTATCACGGGTCCGGATGCACTACTAACATCACACTACCTGCTCAGCCGGACACCTCCTGAACTCACACGGCCGCACTCAGAGGCACGGTCGCGTTCAGGGACAACACACACACGGCTGAGTCAATCAATAGTGCGATTTATTGAGGCAACAGATACACAGGTTCTTTGGATTGCCGGTGATAAATTCACTGCCTGCAAACCACGTGCAAATGCTAAAAATATGAGTGACACTACTTGGCTATAAACGCGTTAAAAGATGTAAAGTGACTCTATAGAGATTTCTAAGTTTCCCGGGGAAGCACTTGGTATGACCAAGTGTTCCAATCTTACCCAACGGCGTCCCGATGGGGGGGAAGAGAGGGTCAGCCCATTGACTGATCCCAGAAATTAGAGTAGTACACGACGATGGTGTCTTCCCTAACATCCAGCTCGTAAAACACGATTTTATAGTATTTTACTTTACAGGTGGAGCTTGGGTGACTCTAGTCACACATATCTTTATCAGGATTGGTTCAGAATTCTCTTGCTTCGCGTTTAAAGGTACAGACTAGGAAAAATTCAGTGCGCACACTCATTGAGGAGGGGTTGCACCTTGGGAGGGTGGTAACTTTTGAGAGGGGTGTGCGTTTTAGTATTAGAATGATATTATAATTAGCAAAGTTCACTCCAAGTACAGCACTTCATCCAAGTTGACAGGTCCTTGGCCCAGGGCATTGCAAGCGCAGCTTATCAATGTACATCCTGTGCATCCCTAAACTCCCCTGTTCACAGAGCGTGGCCGCGATGTCTCCACTCCGCTCCACCCTCCACGTAATCTCTGCCAGAGTCAGCACACCAGGTGCCCCTGATGTTGCCAACATCCAAGGCCGTCCAGGGAGTCTCCGTGGCACAGACCTGTTGTACATGAGTGCTACGTTCCACCTGGTTTCAAGGCTGTTCTTAGAGGGTAAATTTCCAAAGTACCCCGCAGCGATTACTCCACAAATACCAAGGGTATATTTACAGAAAGACGGTCCTGGCAAATGGAGCATTAATTTGAGAGACAACAATCTCCTCCTAGTCAGGGAAGCCCTGGACACAATGTGAGCAGTGAGGCAACTGCTGTACAGATGCAAAGGAACTTAGTGGTACATGAATGACGTGTGAGTTGAACTCACTGTGAATTTGGTGTTAAATCCACTGTGTAAGGGTAGTAGATATGGTGCACTGGATTTGTTAATTACCTGTTATCTCTGTGGTTAATTAGATGATCACCTATGTGATTTCAAAATTTTAAAATAACAACAGACAGTAGCAATATCTGATTCAGGAAAAAATTATAACAGGCATCTAGTTACAGGTCCTGAAGAAAATCTCCTTCATTATAAATCTGAAGGCTTTTTTAAAAAAATAGCCACAGATGCTAATGGTGTCTCTCTAGCTGAGGCAGCCCAGAATCAGTATTCAATCCAATTGCTAGGGACAAGCAAGCTGCATTTTCTCAGTTGCCCAGTCTTTGGAGTCCTGTCCTGGTTGCCCTCCAGACTCTGCTTTTTATGTTTTTTTATTTTAGAGTGACTTTTGCAGTTCCTGCCATGTTACAATTTTATCCTGACCCCCCTGACATTTCCAAACGGCTTTGTACATGGTCTCCTCTCCCTCTGCTGCAAATCTCAGGAGGATCATGCTCACAAACATGAACTTATCTTGCTCACAAACACTCACAACTTCCATTCCTGTGATGATCTCTTTCTCATTATGCCACCCTCTACTTTATCAATGAAAAGTACAGCACCAGTCTGCTATTTGCATCTCAAACATCCATAAAACTTTGATTCCCCTCCCACCCCCAGTCCCATTTCCTTTGTCATGATGAAAAAAACCAAACCCAAAACTACGTAAGAATTCACATTAGTGTAACACTAGCCTGAGTACAATCTCTGCTCATGAAAATGATCGCTGTTGCCTCACTGTTTCCTTCTCCTCTTCCATCTTTCTGTATATATATCTGTTGTCTCAAGCAGACTGTAAATATCTCTTCTCATGTGTATGCCTGTTTATGCATGGCACACCTACGACAGTGATCGCTGTCGGGTCCGGAGCCGGGCATGCCATGCGTGCTGGCACAGCCCACAACACTGCTTTCTTATTTTGTTTCTCATCTAGAAAAGGTTTGTTGAAGAATGAAGCTATTCTTTTTAAAAAGTCTTAGTCACTAAGGAGTGTTTGTATGTTGAATGGATTCATTTATTTTTAGATCAGTCACAGTGCAGGAATGAATAGAAATATCCCATGTCACTACTGCAGTTAAATATTCTGAAATGTCAAACTACAGCCTGGGGCTGTTAGAATGAACAATAAATAATATATCTGCTTCACCTGAAGTAGCATATTGTATACAATTTTGATGATTTGTCAAGTACTTCATAATACAGAAAGCAAATATTGTGAATATTTGGTAATATTGTTAAGTACGGAAAAACACAGATAGTAATTCAGTTACTAACAGATTTGAAAGATTTGATTACGTATCACTTTTTCTCTGGGTAACCCTTAAGAAAAAGCAGTTGGAAATCGATTTTCAAACTTAGGAAATGCCTAAAAAGATTTATGAAATAATTTCAGTATCACATTAAAGAGAAATGTAATTTTAGTTTCAGTCTTTGTAGTTTAGCATTTATTCATTTTAAATAAAGAGCAGTGTATCATGGAAGTATTAACTGTATAGTACAATATTAGAAGATTCTGTCCTTTGGAAGGACAATAATTAACATAATTCAGATAACTAATGTAAAAACATCTCAATATAACACATTACAACAATTAATAGATGAGTTAGGACAAATTACATTCTTTTACATTAATGAAAAATATATGCAAAAAGTATATCTATTCTAGTTGTTTTAGTTTTTACAAAGGGATTCATCTCCTCGTGGCACAAGTGGTTTCAGTAGGAATAGTGTGTCTGTGTATACGTCTGAAAAACCTTTCTGTTTTTCTCAGAGACTAATATTGTAACCGTTCCTATCTTCCCCTCCCCCCCCCCCAAAAAAAAGTACAATTAAAATTTGTATTTTTCTGGTACAAATTTAGTGGGCAATTGAAAAAATTGAAAAAGACTAGTTTTTATTCTCCCAAGAGAGGTATGATTTATTTATGTTTGAAATGGGCTGAAATATTTAACTTCTAAAACAGACCTAATACCCTGCTCAATTTGCATTCTTGCTAAGCCTGATTAGAATCAGAGGTTGTTAAAAATAATGAATAAAAGTTTGACCTTATTTAGGTCAACAGCACTGAATTCAATGAAGCACAGATTTGCCTAGAATATAGAATGTTATGTTAAAGAAGAGCTCAGTCATGTTGCTTAGTAGATGACAAAGAACCGTTATTCACCAAGACCTGCACGATGCATTTATAAAGTAATGTGAAGGAATGAATATATTATATAATAGAATCATTTTAGATAGCGGGCTTCAGTGTAGATCCAGACCCCATTTTGTCAGGGTTTCAATAAGGCTCTAGATCTGTGAGGTCCGGTTCAATTTACAGATCTAAGGGTCTGTATGCAAGTGGATTGGATTTCTAGGACCACTGGATTTCTAGATTTCTTGGTCATTACTCATGAGTATGAGCAACTGTTTCTTTGAACTTGTCCACACAGTTGTCGTTGTTCTTCCTAAAATGCCCTCATGAACTTTTACTCTTCAATAACCGTTCCAGCAGCGAGCAATGCACTCTTACTGAGTGAATCGAGAATGTTAAATTTGATCTTCACGTCTTTTCTGTACAGTATCACGCAGAAGCCATTAGGCTGGAGGGGGAGTGCCCTGATACAAATACTTAACTTACCAGCCGTATATTTCTATACCTGATTTCACAGTGCAGTAGCCCAATATGCATGATTTTCATCTTTCAGCTGAAAAGCAAGTTACTGAGGCTCCAGAGACAGAAGAAGTTTTTAATTAACCTCTCTGACCGGACATGTGGTATCTGGGCAGCTATAACTCACAGCATTTGAAACAAGATACGTTTTGCAGAAGGTTAAGGCAACACTCCCATATGGTAAGGTATTGAAACAGCATATTGCTTTACTTTTAATCTTTCCATCTTGATTTATGATGAGGATGCTTTGTTTCCCAGGAGATATCAGATACCACAGATTTTCAACTGTGAGAGCGTAGGTGCCCCTTGCTACTTCTGTTTGATTTGAACACTAACAGCACTGCCACAGGCGCTGGCAATAATTGTTAAGTTCACTGCTTCATCTTTATTTCATTTATCTGTGTTACCTCACCTAGCTATTAATATCTGATAGTCTGAGCAAAGTCCTGATGCTGGTAAGCACAGACACGCCTTCTAACCTCACTGACTTCTATGGGAATGAAAGATGTTGTCTCTACCAGAAATCGGTACTAAACTAGCATGAAAGAGCACTCTGCTTCCCTCAGAGCTTCAGTCTGAGTACTAAAGCAGGGTTCATACCTTCTCTTAGAGAAATGAAATAAAAGGGGAGATTTTATCTTCAAAAAATTTCATTCTCATATGAAATTTCATATCAACTATGATTAAAAAATGTTCCTTTGATGCTGTTCTGCTTTCCCAAATACATTCTTTGAAAGCATCATCCAAAACAAATATTTTAGGCTAAGAAGTTGATAGAACAGAGAACAGTACATTATCTAAGACAGATTTTGATACTTAAAAAGAAAAAATTGCTTCAACCTGACAGAGAGAAAATAAACACTGAAGAAGACAAGATGTCATCTTTTGGGTCATTGTGTGCTACAGAACTTGAACAGCGTTTTCAGGTTATGTAGTACTGACATTTGTCAAATTGTCAATTTTGTGTGAGTCCACAGAGATTGACATAGTATTACAGGGCATATTTAAAAGATTGAGAGTTTGCAAATAGCATTTCAAAGCACAACCAGTAGAGAACAATTTTATGAACAGTTTCAAAGATCATCATAGACTCAGTAGCCTTTTTTTGGTGAAAAAGTAAAACAGAGAGGTGGATATTAATATAAACTAAATCATCAATTTCCCTTTGTATCCCAGATGAGCACACTCTAAAGCACAAGTAGATGAGCACACTCTAAAGCACAAGTAGATGAACACACTAACCACCTGATCTTCAAAACACCTAACTTTCAAGTGAAATTAAAGATATCTTAGGTAACCCCTTACATTGTTCATTTACTTTTTCATATTTTCAGGTGAAAAGAGATCTACCATCAAGCCTGTGAATTATTTCATTTTTCAAATGAAATCACTTATCCTGTAATCATTATCCTGCAATCATTTCTTCTCCTTACGTTATACTGACAGATAACAGGTTTGGGGTGTGTAGAATTTTACCGTGTTTGTGTAAATAAAATTACTAATGTTCACAAATTCACTATACTCAATTGGGACACTGTACCTCCTACTGTTTTTACGAAAGGCCCTTAATTACATGTTGGGTATATCTGCTCTCTGTTGCTCCTGACGAGCTCCCTGCTACAAGGAGGAAGAGGCATTATGAGATCTGTTGACAGTCATGGGTCTTTTCCACAGGGAACAGTTTCTGGAAAACTTTGCTAAAAGTGGATAAATTCAGCTCAGTAACTTAAAGAATTAAAAATCAAATAAAATAACAAGATCTCTATAAGCAATCCATAACACTTTGGATACTATTTATTAAAACAGAAAAGGGATAGTGGATTATAATCAATAAACAGAAGAGTAACATTATTTATAAATCCATATAGCTCAGATGTGCAAAAAGAGAACATTCAAAGGATGAAACAGGACAACATTGTATTGACATGCTTGGAAACCATATCCTGAGGTTTTCTTCAGTCATTTCCTTTGATTCCTTAGGAACTGCTCTCAAATTATCAGTATGAAATTCATCTCTTTCATGACAAAGAAGTATGAGGTTTTTTCTATTCAGTGAACTAGACGTTATTACTACTAGAGAGCTTCATTCTCTCATACACTTCCGCTCAGGTTCTGTCCCGAAACAGTATTTCTAAAGGGATTTCACTCAAACTTACCATGCCCTCAGGCAACCCAGCTGATCGATGCGTCTTCTTGGCTGTAGGGTGTGCTCTAAAAAAGTCTGTGCCTCCCAGGGCGGGAGTGAAAACCTGGTGTCCCAGCCCAGCTGCCTGGCCCGCTCTGGTGTCTACGAAGTGCTGGCAGATAAGCTTCGCACCTGCCTTCCACCAGTTCTTCTATGTCTCTGCCTCAAGGCCAGAAAATCCCAGCCTAGGGCTAATGCTTCTTTTGAGCCAATACTGTTTTGCTGTACCTCTGTAGTTCTTGCTTCCAACAGCCTAAAAACAGTTCACATGGTTGCACAACCTTGAGTCACAAGCCAGAGGGTATGAGTCAGGTCTCCACATGCCAAGAGGAGAAAAAGCAATTTTAAAGATGACTCCTTAAGTGGGTAAGGTCACTAAACATTACAGTCCTTTGGCACTGGGAGAAAAAAAGTCCTTCCTAAGTGACAGCGTTCTGATGTATTTTTAAGCAAGGTGTGGAAAAACATGCTATCTGGGAAACGCTGTATTTTAGAAGTGATACAAAAGTGTTTAAATCTAGGAGAAAAGATGTGTGAATTAATTAGACACAGTTGAAATACTCAGAAGCAGAACAGGGAAAGTATCACTTGTTTATGTAGAATGCTGATTGCATGTTGCCAAAACTATAGAAAAGCATCTATTTTTCTGGTTTAGCTGTTTTTTGCTGTGATATTGACCGGATTTTCAAAACACAAGGTCAGGTTTACAAGTGTTCAAAACCTATGAAAATAACCCCTCGTTTTCAAAAGGTTCAAGTTTACATTTATGTACTAAAACAAATGTTCTTTTTCTTTATTATTATCATTTTTTGTTACAATCTAGTCATGTGCTTGGAGTTGCTGTCTTGTCTTGGAATGACTTGAAAAGACAGCATGTAATTGGCAATAGCTTTTCTTGCCTTAACAGCTCTTGTCAAACTTTATTGTACTGAAATTATCTTCCTGAAGGTGTAGGCTTTTTGCGAATATAATTTCATTAACTTCTTAATACTTGACGTTTTCATCCTTCTGTTTTTAGTATTTATTTTTCCCTTTGAAGGCATATATTCTCATTATAGTAAGACTAATTCATGATATTCTTATTGCAAAAGACTGTTGGATGTCCATGACTGATAGAGAGAGCAGATTGCATATTTACAAAGTCATTAAAGCTGAGCAGCCTATACTGTACTTAATATTGTTCCCTACCAGAGAGTTAATAATATCTGTTACGAAACACAAGGCATCCTTTGTTCATCACTGACACTGATAAATATGGTTTTCAGTTGTTTTGGTCATTTCCTCATTTGGTCTCTACTCCTTAGGGAAGAAACAGTTAAAATTATTGCCAGCCTTTCCTTCTGATGATACTGGCTCATTGTTTGTTTGCCACCACCATTTGGTCAGGATGGAACTACTGGGAAAAATAACCTTCCTGAAAATGCAAAGTGCTGCCAGCTTTGAAGAGAAATGACACACAGTGGATCTTTGCTGTTTAGTGTTTGCATTTCCAGGGTCTTTCAGAAAGGACAATTTTTGCTACTGCTGTTCATATAGCTGGTGAAATTGCTGGGTGTGAACCACAATGTTATCAACCATGTCTAATGCAGCCAAGGGCATCCAAAATCTGATGAATCCATGACCTGATTCTGCAAGGTGTCTGTATGAAATAATTTCAAAACCTACTGATATTAAATAGGGGTAAAGCTGACTCTGTTTTTGGCAGGGTCATTCAGCATTGTAGGTTCCTCTAATATTATTATTTTAACACAGGCACAGGACCTTCAACATCCATCCAGTATGTTTCAAATTGTCTTTATTATTTCACATTAATTACCCCCTTGCTACACAAAATAGCTGTACATATCTCCAAACAGGTGATTTTAAATAAGACCTCTTTTGATGTTCAAATAAAATATACCTGCTGGTGCATTTTGGAAATAAACCAACGGAACAAGTGAGATTTCTTGGTTGGGGTTTTTTTCAATGTTAAAGTAAAAGTAGCAATTGGTATCTATAGGCTGACAAAAATAAATCATAAAAAACTAACAGATTTTTTTTTTTTACTTTTGTAAAGACATTCCTTTAAGGAATAAATTAATAATCTCAGTTTATATCTTGGTATTTTATTTTCTTATAAGGAAGTATTTTACCTACTTTTGCAGTAAGTTACTGTTAAGTGTTCCAACAACTGTGAAAAGGAAAGAACCAAGGCATAGTGATGCCAGAATTTTATCATGAATCTTAGGTCACTTGGTAGTCTTCTTTAAGTATCAGCCCCTACAGTTCCTGCCTAGAATACGACTAGTTTTACTGTTAAAAATAAAAACAAAAAATTTAAAAAATCATTAATAATTTTTTGGTGGAGAAAAGCTGGAAAATGTGATGTCTACAGGCTCAAAGAACAAATGGCAAATCAAAATCATGTAAGGATATATAAATATAGAAATTGATCAATCTACACTTTTAGACCTCATCAAAGTGTTTTTGGGGCCTGACTTGCAGTGTTTTGAGCTGAAAATCCATGGCAAATACGATAGGAATTACATGTGATAATTCTTTTTTTTTTTTTTTTTTATTTTCTCCAGAAATTTTGTGTCATTTTGGTTTGGAACTAATTACGCCTTTAACAAATCAGTATTACAAATTGGGAACTTACTGAGTAGCTTCAAGGGCAAAATGAAGTATCTTTATTTAAGAAGTAAAAGCAACCGACTTTCATGTTGCTGACAAAATTATTGTTGAACCAGTGTATTCCATACACAGGTCAAGATACACTCCCATTTTGCTGCCTTGTCCACCCTGTTGGAAGACCACAGTCTCTGAGACACCACAGGCTCCCTTCTGTACTGTGATCCGCCTCCATACCACCTGGTATTTCTTCTGTTATCTGGTTGTTCGCTTCTTTAACCACAAAAGAATGACCTCTTCTCTGCCAATAATTTTTCTTCATCAGGGAGGTAATCTGCCTGCCTGCCTTCCAAGGTCCAAAATTATCCAAACATCTTTATTGTTCTGAATCTCAGCTGTGTTAAATGTCACATAGCACCAAAGTATGACCTGTAGACCTCTGAGCATCCAAAACGTTTCAATAGCTGGTAAACAGGGTCTTCAGTAAGGTTTTCAGTAGAAACTTCCTAATAGAAGTTCATAGATGTTATGAAGGTAACATTTCCAAAATATTTAAGAATCTAAACGCGTTTAAACTGCCTTAGGGATCTCCGTGATAAATAATAGCATTTGGGGGGGCTGTTTCATTGCATCTCTGCAAGACTTGTAGCTCCTCTTGGTCCAATATATGAGCATAGCAACAGAGGGAAAAGGGCAGGTCTGAAGCCTGCCTGTGACAAAAGGCAACAATTAAGTTTGTCAAACTAGTAGAAAAGAACAGCTTAGATCTAGAAAAGAAAAAACAGAGGTGAAAAAAACCAAACAGATTATCTCATTCTGTAGAATGTGCAATTTATCTGGGCACTTCAAAACTTCGGGGAGACTTGTATGTCTACTGGAGCTGACCAAGCAGGGAAGATGCCACTACCAAAGAGATCTAGCTTTTCTAGAGAGCATAGATCGAAGGAAAGGCAGAATACTAATCTAGGAAAATGGATTAAGAACTAAAAAATACTTTCGCATCTCTCCAGTTTGCCCAGCTGTATTAGCTTGGGTAAATCAACCAAGTCAAGGCAGGATTTCAGTGTATGGTCATAGACTATGAAATCTTTCAGTAAGAGAAACCTCTTGCATCATCCCTTGTTACCACAGTGTGGTGTGGGAAGCTCCATTTCAGAGTAGTTGTGTCTTTTGCTCTTGCTTCTCTGTCTGAAATTTCACAGTCAGAAAAAAAATCTTTCTTGATCATGCTCTTAAATTTGCTATCACTCCAGCACTGTCTGGTATTTCTATTCTCCACCATCAAATATTTATGGTTAGTTTTTGTACCCCTTCTCCGTGTTACTCTTACTGGGCCAGAAATTTTCATTTAGTCTTTTCTTGCAAGATATGACTTTAATTTCCTCTGATGATCCATGTAAAACTCTCTATTTTTTCTTGAATTTCATGTCATCATTATTATTATTATTATTATTATTATTACTACTACTACTACTACTACTACTATTACTACTACTACTACTACTACTACACTGATCACTGAAGTAGCCTGTTTTTTTCTGTCATATGCCAGACTCTTCTAAAATAGTTAGTGATGGCTGAAGTTGTTATTGAAAAAGGTTTTTAAAAACCATGTATTTGATCAGCTCCATTATTTAAAATGGTAACCTTACTGAAAATCTCACTCAGTCACAGTATTTTCTCTGAAGGTTAGTGGTTGTTATCAATCCTTTAGTAGTTTCTCATCCATCACTATTCCTTTCTATCTTTCCCAACTCTATTAGTTTTCCATCTGACAGTACCAATTGCACACTGAAGTAAAATTAAATGAGGTTTCTTGTATTTCTCTTATTTAGGAAATTTAGTTGCCAGGTCATCTTTCCTAAGACCTTTAATGTCTAACCCTATTTTCTTTAACTTCCATATCCATAATTGCTCTTGACATAAAATTTTGTTATAATGCGTTGCACATAATTGAACTTATATCAACAGTTCTGAACATTTGGATCAGGTAATCCACTTCTGGATTATGGTTGTTTTTATTTATTCTTTTAAAATATGTGCTACTGTTACTATTCCCGAGATATTAAAACAAAACGAAGACTCTCTTGTCTTAAAAGTTGTTGTATGAATGTTTGCAATGTTAGGTTTACAGCTGGACTCGATGATCTTAAAGGTCTTTTCCAGCCTAAATGATTCTATGATTCTATAATGGTTTTGTGTGTCAGACATGGAAAAACTTGTGGGGAAAGATCATTGGTCCCAATCAATTTGGTGGTGTTAAGCTGTTTGAATTTTCTTTCCAGTTTCGTAGTGTTGATACTGTTTTCCTATTGTCCTTAAGTTCATCTTCTCTTTGTCCCTAGCTGAACAACTGCTTCATTGTGAAAATCTTTATATATTAATTTGGTTTTGGAACCACGTTAAGTTTATCTTTAATGTCTACCCAGACCCTTCTTACAGTAATCTTACTTTTTAAATTTACTTTTTCTTCTGTATACTTGAAGAATCTTAAGTTATTTGTTTTAATATCCTTTACACAGGTCTGATTCACTTCAAATCATAGAATCATAGAATAGTTTGGGTTGGAAGGGACATTTACAGGTCATCTAGTCCAACCCCCCTGCAGTGAGCAGGGACATCTTCAACTAGACCAGGTTGCTCAGAGCCCCGTCCAACCTGACCTTGGGTTTCCAGGGATGGGGCATCTACCACCTCTCTGGGCAACCTGTTTCACCACCCTCACTGGGAAAAATGTCTTCCTTATATCTAGTCAAAATCTACCATCTTCTAGTTTAGAACCATTATCCCTTGTCCTGTAGCAAAAGTCCCTTTCCTGATGCCTAAAGCAAATTTGCTTTAAGCTATTAAGCATCACTATTGTTAATCAGGTTGGTTGGGTTTTTTTTCTACCTACATATAAATATGTATATGTTCCTGAGAGAGCCATTGCTCCAGCTGGGCCCTTTTCAGAAGATTTTTTATCCTCTTTTTCTTATTAGTTCCCTGTGTAAATTTCCAACAATTTTATGTTTTGACTATGTAAGTCAAGTATCTTGAAGGAATTCTAGGCCTCTACCATATTCTGGGGTCCTCAGATTTACTTCTTTCACTGCCTTTTTGATATTCAGCCTTTTGATATGGAGAAATTAGGATTCAGAATATATCTGAGACTTCTAAGTATACCATAATGAATAAGTGGTGACAGACAAATCAAAATGAAAGCTAATTGACTTTATTCTTCAGATGTTCTTTTCCTGTAATAACTATAAGCAAAAGTTTGAAATTAAATTTAATATGAAAGACAAAGATAGTTCTCCCACATATTATTATTTTTTGTATTTTTGGCTTACAAAGTTATAAGCTGATAATGTTCACTTCAAATTTTTGTGTTGCACCTGTTTCATATAACAAAAGAAAATACCCTTTATTGTCATTGTTCTTGGGATGGGGGGGGTGTACTTTTGAATTATTAAATGTTTCATTACAAATTTGATAGTTTTCTCCACAGTTAAATACCCTGAACTGTCATATGTCTCTACTGAGGCAGTTGCCAGCAAAAGATAATGCTGGGGCAGTGGTAGAGAGGAATCATTAAACTAAAGAGCACATCCTTTAATTTATTAAAAAGTGAACCTGACAAGCTCCAGTTGGAAACCTGGCCTGTTTCTTTGGCCACAGGGATGGTTAAAGGTGGAGTAATACCACCTTTTCTTGATGAGGACGTAAAGGGACAAAGAATAAAGAAATATCATCTGTTCTATGGAGACATGCATAAATTCTTTTTACTTTGTGGGTTTTCCTGATGGAAGGATATAGAAACGGCAGCTATCTTGGAATATTCTCACTGCTGCTCATTCCTCACCAGTGTGAACAGGCAACATGTCATTCTGTTTTATTGAGGTTGCTCACATTTTTATTGTTTTGGATGTTGAAAGAATAATGGTCTCATTAAGTTGCTAAACCTATAATAGACCAAGCATGTTTCTGTTTAATAGTGCAATCAGAGTTAAATTCATGAGCTTGTACTGGCAGAAACCTCTTCTGTAGCTGTTACCCATTGGCCCACTGGACATATTTGTCCTTTTTTCTCTATGATTGCAATTAGGAAGTTTATAAATCAACAGGTTTTTACTTTTTTTCTTCATGATTTCAGAGAAAGAAGTTGTTAATGAGCAAACTTTCAAATTACAAAAAAGCTGATGGTCAAATCTCTAATGCAGTCTGATGTGTCTTTTTGTCTAAATCTAAAAAGCAGCTGTAGAAGTAACTTGGCTTGGGTAAAGCCTGCTAAGTATTTACATGATTATGTAAAGCACTTTAAATCAAAATTTACAAGCAATCAGAAGACTTAAAAAAAATGCAGTTAAGAAGTACAGCATAACATCCTTCTCCAATTTCCCCTCATTAACTACTTCATTTTTATGCATTCTGAACAGTTCCTGATCTTAAGTCAAAATGTGTCCATGATCACATCCAAAGTGAACTCTTTCACAGTCTACATAATACTTTGCTATATTAATTGCTCAGTTTGTATGACTCAGGAACATCTTCCAATCAAAGCAATTTTAGGAATAACATTATTTTGTTTTTACCATGATTAGTTCAAATAAGTTTAAGTGAAATGCATATCCTTTGCTTTTCACTGCAAATGTTGAAGGGTATTGGATCTGTAGTCTTGTTTTAGTCTTAAAGTAAAACAATTTGCATAAACATTAATACATTTGCATAAATTACTTTTCCATGACAATCTGTCAAGTAATTTGAAAAGAGTTATAAATGATGACAGTCAGTTTCATAATTGCAATTTATGTTAATAACCTCTCTATGGCTCTAACACTCTTCTGCATTATGGGCAAATTCAAATGTTATTCTCACATGTTTTTATTGTCTTAGTTTAATTAAAAGTAGACACTTTAGGAGAATAAAAAAGATACAAAATTATTATTTTGAAAATTAAAAGTTCGTAACTTCCAACTTTATGAAATTGCAAATGCCTACAAATAACTTGAGCTATCCTCCTGGATTCTTGCTAAGCTTATAGAAGACACACTATATAATATCGTTTCTTTTTAATTTCTTATTTGTAGATTTGTTGATACTTTTGTAGATAATGCTGTGTGGGTTTTCTTGGGAGTGTTTAAGCTTGTATATTTTATTCTATACGTTTTGAAGTTATGAGCACAAATCTCCTATTTTAATAGGAGAATTGTGACTAATGAAAATGTCCTTGAATCTTAATTTTAAACCAGATTTTTTTTCCATTAAACCATACCAAGCATAATAGAAGATGAATCTGTGATTATAGCAGTCATATATCATGGTCCTATTCCAGAAGTTGAGGCTTATAGTGCGTAAAGACAGGACAACTTTCTGTGTGGTTCAGTGAATATTAAAGTGGGATTCATGAGACTGCAATAAAAGCGATTGTTCTGTTAACAGTTTAAACAAAGGGAATAAATCTGAAATAGGAACATGTGGCATCAGATTTTATGAATGATCCTGAATCTAGAATTTATTGTATGAAAGGTCATTAAATGATTAGTTGCGCCTGATTAATATATTTGGGTTTTCTACTCTTACTGATATCACTAGGATTATTTTTTTTTATTTGACATTAGAAGAAATAAATTAGGTTCTTGATGTTTAATTACCATTTACTAGTGATTTGATGTGTTACAAAAAAATTCTTTGATCTATAGCATATTGCAATTATAAAATGCCCCATAGGGAAACTGTAATTCGTCAGAACAGAACAGAAGAATCACGGAGAATTCCCAAGTACATGGATACAAAGGAAAAATTTAGTTTTGCCAAAACTCTCTCTTCCCATGTGATGCCTTTCTGTACCTTAGAGCTCTCCATATAAACTTGGAAATCAGAAACAAAGCTGGTGGCAGAACTGTGAAGTACACTAGAAATTACCTGTAGTTAAACTGTTTATTTTAATGAGCATCTCCCGTTTAAGGTGGACATGGATAGTAATCAGACCAAACAAATCAGTCACCTTTGGAGAAGAACTATTGATTCCTTTTTTTTAATGAAAAAAAAGGAAATTTTAACTGTGTCATAGGTAATCAGGAATGTTTCTGGTGAAAGCTAATTTGAAAATGAATTGTATAAAAATGTCATGAACAATCTGGGAATAACCCAGCTTTGCTTTTCCAAATAGACAATCTCATCCACTGAAAACTCAGAAAACCCTGCAAAAAGAGGTTTAGGCATCTGTCACTGTTTCTTTGACATTGAAGTAATCATTGTCAAAGTTAAAGTTTAGCTCACTGAATCTGTTACATTTTTACCAAGTCTGCATATAGTTAAAACGTTAAAGAAAATAAGAGAAGCTCAAAGTCCAGGTATAATTTCCATGCGCTTTTGTTTCATTCTGGGCTTTTTATATATATATACATACACACACACACACACACACACACATATATATGTAGTCTTATGCAAATGTGGATGAGCAAATTATGTTCCTGTGCAATAAAATTTACGAATTTCAAAATATAAAGATTCTTATTCTGGACTTAAGGATACTTTTATATAGTTAATATTTGAACACATGACTCGTAGAATACTGAGCCCTTAGACTTAAAGGATAAAGTGATGTAACTGTTGTCCTGCTTTCTCATTCTTTAGGCATCTATGTTTTCTTTGCTTCAGAGTTGCAATGTTTTTTGAACACAGATGTCATCATAATTTTTCCATAATTTATCACAGGCACACATAACACTGAAAAAATTTTAGATAAATTTAATGGAAAGATTATGTAATGTCCTGTGTGAAACCAACAGCCCACATGTCAATTTAAGGAAATTGTCTAAATCAGTATTTCTAAATTTCAGTATGAGTTTTTTTCCTTAGAGTAGCTACTGTCTTGGATTGGGTTTTTTTGGGGAAAAAAATGCCCTTATGACAGGAAGTAATATTAGTTCCTAAAAGTTTATTCTTAAATTTCCTTTAAAAACATTTATAACTCCAGCTTCCTCTCAGTCTCATTTTATTCTCAAATTTGGTGATATTCATTTATTATTCCTTTGATAGTGTTATTTAAGAATAAAATGGTAAGTTTTCAAGAATTACATTTAAGGAAATGCAATTGAAGTCCTTTTATACTATAAAGTACTCACGTCTTCTATTCCATAGAACACTTTTCTATATCCTTTTTTAGTAATATTTTTATGCTTCACTGCTCTTCCTTCCTTCCTTCCTTCCTTCCTTCCTTCCTTCCTTCCTTCCTTCCTTCCTTCCTTCCTTCCTTCCTTCCTTCCTTCCTTCCTTCCTTCCTTCCTTCCTTCCTTCCTTCCTTCCTTCCTTCCTTCCTTCCTTCCTTCCTTCCTTCCTTCCTTCCTTCCTTCCTTCCTTCCTTCCTTCCTTCCTTCCTTCCTTCCTTCCTTCCTTCCTTCCTTCCTTCCTTCCTTCCTTCCTTCCTTCCTTCCTTCCTTCCTTCCTTCCTTCCTTTTCCTCTCTATCTCATGTAAATGAATTAGAAGATTTCGGGATACTTGGAAATAGGAACTCTGTCAAAAATAATTCCTTCTTCATTAAGATAAAGCTGGAAGTCTGCCATGGCACTGCCAGAGATAGAGATTTCAATTTTCTGGTAGGCTGAAGCATAAAAGAGAAGAAAATAAAATGCATTCTAAAATTCACCTTTTCTTTTCAACTGAATTAATTATACTGTATCTGTTCTGCTGTGAATGTTACTCTTCAGAAGGCACAGTGGGATTGCTAAACCTTGTCCAGCTTTGAAGATATTGACAGTTGGTTTGCTATGTGTTTTCCTATTAATCGATTTGAATCCTCTGTGAGACTGAAAGGATGCTGGATGTTGCCTTCTTATTTAGCTTATATGCTACTAAGAACCTGTGATGCATTCAGGTTACTTCCTATTTGGTATAGTAAGGTTAATGTATTGCTAGGCAACTGAAGAATTGCCTCCTTGTCACTTCCATTGATTGCTCCACCTCAATATACAGTTATGGGAAAGA
>NW_010560008.1:44856-46393 GCF_000687285.1 Phaethon lepturus | reverse complement strand
GAAAGAGTCTGCATTATTAGTCAACCCAAACTGCAATAGTAGAAACAGACACATTTGGAGTTTGCAAGCTGAAGTTAAACAGAGGTTCTAGACCATATTTGATACGTTTTTCAAAAGTACATTTATTTGAATAAAGCAATAAAGTTCACAATTATAATGAACTGATTAAATTGTAACAGTACTCAGCTAAGAGTTTACACCAGTTCCCTGGGCAGCCTATTCCAATGCTTGACCACTCTTTCAGTAAAGAAATCACAGTTCCCTCAGCTGCTCCTCATGGTTTAGTGGGCACGGTATTTGGGTTGATGGTTGGACTTGATGATCTTAGAAGTCCTTCCTGTCCAACCTTAATGATTCTATGACTCTATGACTCTATGACTATGAATTTACTTCAAGGAGTGACTGACTCTCAGAGCAGACCAGCATGCGACAGAATTTGACTAAGTCTAGGTTCTGCTTTCCCTCTATGTACATCTAGTACACTTCCAAGCATCCAACAGATATGGGCTTACAAAGAGAAAACTGAGATTGCCAAGAAATTATTTTCAAGTCATTCCTTACTTACTCTCTTTTTTTTCCCTGAACCTTTGTCTAGCAAACAACTATTGCTAACTTTACATGTATAAACCACCATATTGTTTATGATGGGAATACTTGCAAGTCATAAAGCTAGACATTTACAATCTCCCACTGTGTAATATTGTCTAATATATAAGCAGAACATTACATGGAAAGGAAAATTGGAATAATAAATGTTGTTACATCTGTATGTTAATTATTATCTGAAAAAAATAATAGTTTTGCATACATTGCTGTAACTGAAAAATATTTATGTAGAATAAATATTTGGTGTCTCTAGTACAAAATTGATATTAGTATGAAAGCGAGCATGGATGATAGGAAGCCAATTGCAGACAAGTTACAGACAACAAATTAATTTCCAAGGCTAGGTTATATATACACAGATATTTTCTTACAGACCCATACTACCTGTGTTGGAAGGAAGTTGAGGATTGAGTGTACCTGTTGGAAAAACATTTTCAGAAATTAATGTATTTTCTTGTTCATCATTAAATTTGTTTAACAGATGTTGCACCATAGGATTCACCAATACTTGTTCTATGGGGAGGTACAAGTTGTATAACTGCACACACTAAATGGGATCTGTAATGCACACAGTGCTTTCTTTTAGTCTGGTCTTAGTGTGTATAGCATTTATCTCCTAACCTCTGGAGACAGGAATAGCAAAGCTGTCTATCAGTTTGTTTTCAGTACAGTGTGTTTTGTCTTTAGCTACACTGAGTTACTGAAATTATGTTAATACAAGACTTGAATAATTTTTACCTTGTCTATGGATTATGGTTGTTTTATCTCATATTTATGGATTCACTCTTCTAGGTAGACACAGGAGAAGGCATACATACATATGTAGACTATATATATTTTGTGACCGAATCAGGGATTAAAAGGTTTGTTTACACTGAGTCAAGAAAATCTTTCCATTAAGTTAAATGTATGTTAAGGCTGCTGGTTTTGT
>NW_010560008.1:0-44825 GCF_000687285.1 Phaethon lepturus | reverse complement strand
TGTATGGAAAAGAGATGGAATGACTAACCATGAAATCATTGAACCTTTAGAACAAGGGAACAATCACATTAGTCTAGACAGGGAATTTACTTGGCTTCCCTACTCCAATAAATCACTGCTCTCTAACGCTTAGCGCAATAGATAAGATCACACAAGCAATACTGCATTCAAAGCAGTGAGTTTGCCTAGCACAAACTTATAGACTACAGAATTTGATTTATGAAAGAGTATTAAGAGCGAGAAAAAGTGGAGAATTATCTACAAATATCAAAAGAAGATCTTCATTTTGTGTTGAGAAGAATTATTTGAGATGCAAAAAGGGCACAAAAGGCACAAAATAAAATAAAGAAAAAAGAAAACAAAGAAGGGGAAAGACATTAGACCCTCTACTACAGAAAGCAGTGGTAGTTTCCCTTCTCAAGACTTTTAAAATGAGATAGAGTAAAAAGTTCTAGAAAAGTGTCAAATCAAAAATGTCAAGAAAATTGACTTATTTTGTTGGGGGTTTTTACCCTTAAAAATGCATTAGCAATTATTTTAAAATTCTTTTTTAATGTGACAGAACAGTATTGCATTAGATGCATAAGGCAGATGTACTCTGCTTACTTTACCATTTCTCTCACTTAATAGTTTCTCTCTTACTTCATAATATTAATGTTTCTTCAATTAAAAAAAAAAACACAACAACAAAAAACCCAAGTAAAAGATGTAAAATTTAAAGGACTGTTTTGAGTAGCCAAGGTTAGAAGGGTCTGGCATTTTTTTAAGCTAAAATCCAGACTGCATCTCACAGGCTAATTCTAGCCTTGTCCTTTGGGATGAATGTCCACTACTGATTGGAGCACTAGATATGCTCCCGAACTCTTTCTTCTAGTATAGTGTCATCTGTATGGAATGCAGTTTCCACCCTCCAAGGTCTCTGTGACAAGTAAACCAAGACACAATAAATGGGGACCCACATAAAAAGCACAGTCATGATCTGAACTAAAATCCTAACTAAATGCTTACTCTGTCAGGAGCCCAAACAAATGCCTTTAAGCCTTTACTAGCTTTGTTTGTAATCTGAGATTTCTAAAGTGCTATACATAGCTCTCATTTGTAGACAATCGTCGATGGAAAGTGCCATTCAAGCTTGTTTTGTCAGTTCCCTTATAGTCTAAATAAATATGCAAAGTTTTATTTAGCATATCTTATTTTATAAGACTGGGCTTCATACTTAGGACAGAAAGAAAGAGCTTTTGAGGGTAGTCAAAGTATGAGACCAACATAGGAAAAAGTGAAGAGAGAAACAAAGAGGATATGTTAAATTATGGATTGTAAAATTAAAATCTAACTTCTAATTCTGAATTTTGACATTGTCTTAGAAACACTTACATTCTTCAACATATGTTTGTCCTAACTATGGCAAATTGCAGCAGCAACACCTTATAGATTAGTTGTCCTGATGATTTCTGCTTTATCCCCTGTGGCTTGTCCTGTGTTCAAGTGAGGGTTTTAGCAGGGTGATATGTTTTAACCATATGTATAGAACAGTCAAAATAGTTTGACATTAGAAATAAATACTTAGAGGTCCTAGAAAAAAATAAAGCCTAAGCTCTGTTCTGCGGGAGAAGGATGGACTTCACAACTCTATGAGAGTTATATTCCGAAGCCGTTTATTGTCTTGTCTGACTCCAATATATATCATAATCTTTGTTTAGTCACTGCGCACACACTCATGATTGGTTACAGCTTGTTACACACACTATTGCAATTGGCTCTATACAAAATATCACGCGCTGTCCACGTGCCCCTCACACAGTCAGGATTCGCTGCGTGCAGGTGTTCCTGTTTTCCTCGCTTCTTCTTAGTTGTTTACCACAGCTCCTTCTCCTCAAGGCCGAGCCGTGCAGATATCCAGCTGTTTACCAGCTTCTCAATGCCACAGCTCCTTCTCCTTAAGGTCGAGCCATGCAGGGTGATCCCAACACTGTTCCTTTTTTTAAAAATGTCAAAATGAGTGAACTTTGTTCAAGAAAAATCTTACCTCACTTTTCACTAGATTTTCTGATTAGGAAATATAATGTACGGTGAGGCTGGTTTTACAAGAAATACATTTTGTTAGTTTTTAATGTAAGAGTTTCAAAGTCAAACTAATAGTTTTACTATGCTGACTAGAATGTGCTTCCAAATTTGGTTGATTCCATAATGACTGTGAAATTATTTTCTTAGTGAATAATATTTTCTCTATGCTTCTCTAGAAATTCAACAAGGAGTCAAGATTCCATCTTCTCAGTGCTCCCATTTTTATGTAAGCATCTTTTAAAGTATTCTTGAGCTGGAAAAGGTCTTACAACCGGTAAATGATCAACAGTCCATGAAAACAAAATTAATAACATAGAAATATATATATATGTGAAAATGGAAATTTTAAACCATGACACTAAGTCAATTTTAAGACAGAGCTCTGGGACACACTCATACAGTGTGGAAGGAGATTCTTATTACAGTTGAAATAGGACAATTTCACTCAGGCTGACAAACTTTTTGATCTCAGTTCCTGTATTTTATACACAGATAGTGAGTACAAAAAAGATTAATTGAAGCTGGAAAACCAAACAGTATTTTGAGATCTGCAGAAAGCCTTGAATCTTTCTTGTTTAGTTTAAGCATATTGTCTGTGAAAAAGAGGAACAAAAAAGACCGAAATGTCACTCCTTCTCAAAGCTTCCCCCCAGCTGCTGCTCCAGGATATGACGCTCCGTCCCATGTAAGTGAGAATATATTGAAAGGATGACTGTGGCACAGTGGCTGAAAACACTTGGATGAGACAACATGCAATCCACCTTTGTTAAATAGGACCCAGTGGGAGTGAGCCAGAGAGTTAGGTTAAGTTGTGTGGTTTTGGCATCTCTCCAATGACTGGAGCAAAAACACAGCTTGACAAATAGTGTGTAAATCCTCTCGTTTGCCCCACCTGATGACAGCAAATATATGCAAAACTTGTACAGTGCCTCACTTCTCAACATCGGAGTTCTACTCTGAGAGTGAGGTACTCTGCAAATACAACGACAGTCAGGGAAAAGCACAGGAAAGAGAAAAAGGCTTTGATTTGCCCTATCGTCTGGGAAGAACTGCTGCATACACTTTTTCTTAATATTTTTCTTCTATCATTTTGTTGTATTTTAAAAGATCAGATGGTCTGCAGAAATATCATTGGCAAGAAAACAGATAATCTATGTTGTGCAAAGTGGTTGCCTATGATTTTCACACATATCTCTGCTGAGAATGATAGTTCTCCTCCAAAGGTTTTCTTCCTCTGCAGAAACTTCAGGTGGACTTTGCAGTTCCCTTCATACACTGTATCGTTTTTTTCACAAGTTATGTGCTGCTTTATTCTGGGTCCCAAGTATCTAAGAACAGTAGAAGTCATACAACCATAGAACAGTTTGGGTTGGAAAGGATCTTCAAAGATCATCTAGTCCAGCCACCTTCCATGGGGAGGATGAAATGAAATGAAACCCCCAAGAAAAATGCAGGTAAAAATGATTATTTCCTTTTAGTCAGGGAAAACCATGGGTGAAGAAGATTTTGAGGGAAATTTATTTATGGATGGTATTTATGTTAGGGACAGAATGTACATATGTATGACAGAAATTTTATATATAATATAAATATTATAATATATCTAGAGGTCTCTATGTAGATACAAAGGACAGAAAGCTAAAGAATTTCCCCTTTTTCTGATCATGCTTGTTTCCTCTGCTTCCACATGAACTAACAAATACCTTCATATTTTTGAAGAGCAATGGAGAGAAAATATTAGCATTTTGATCTAAGAAACAAAGCCAAGTATCAGCTATATCTTTAACTGATACCAGCAGAACATGATACACCGTACTTACAGTGGGTCCGGGGCTCCCTCAGTACAAACTTCAGGGCATCCAGAGCACAGCTGAGTTGCTGCTAATCCCACTTGAGATACTACTTTCAAGATACAGCACCAGTTCCACCCAACATATAAATTAAATCTTCTGTATCAAATACTGTTTTAGCTCCCCTCTTAAGATGACAACTGTTTAAATTAAAAAGAGCTATATCCTATCTTTCCTTCAACCTGCCATAGAACATAGATTGCCCAGTGTTTGAGGGATACTGCAAGAAAACAGAGATTTTGTCGTTTTTTTTTAAACTTATGGAAGATCTTTGTTAAAATATTGACAGTGTGTCATTGCTCAAAGAAAGATTATACAGCGGAGAAAGACATCTAGGTTCACGTATAGACGCATCCTGAAAGCTGTCATAGCAGTTTTGACAGGAGGAAAAGTTTCTTTATTGTTCATTTTTGAAGTACAATAGCATTTTCATCTCTTTGGATACATGCTTCTGCTTATATTTTGAACTAAACGCACCAGTGATCTACATTCCCTCATTAAGATCCAATGCTTATGAATTACTGAGAAAGTATTAACTATAAGCCTCCATATGGAAGTATAAATAATTCACACATTGTGTGTTTTGTTCCATCTCTTAGGGAATATAAATGGGGCAACAATCAAGGTGAGTGTCATCATTAATTATAGTTAAAATGCTGAAGTAGAGATACTTTTCCTGACAAAGCAATGCACATAGCCAAACTTTAAAAGAAATTTATAATGGGACTGAATGGAAATTAAAATTATAACACTTATGTTGTTGGTTATGTAGTTACTGAACACTCAATCAGACACAAAAACACAGTTGCTGCAAACACTAGAGCTAATTTTTATATGGAATGATATTTTTGCAGGATTCAGAAAAGCCTCTGTGCAAGCATCATGCATTTTAAAGTGATGAGTGCTATCACTTCCAGAATATGTGCTGGAAATATTTGTTCACTATTAGAACTCTGCCCCAGTTCTCCATTCTCAGACAGCCAGATTTTGCTAGAAGATGCTAAGTGTTTAAAAGAAACTCAGAACATTTCAAAATATTTTCAAACTGTGTGCAAGGACTGCTGCAGTGTTGTTTAACGCTGCTCGAGGCTGTGAAGTCTTAATCCATCACTCAAAAACTTGCCAAAGTTGTTTTCTTCTATTTGTTTGCTTTTCTTGTTTTTTTGTTCTTTGGGGTTTTTTTTCTTTTTTTTTCTTTTTTTTTTTTTTTCCAAATGTGCAAACAATTGCTGAGTTTGCATAGCAGTTGCCAGGCACTTCTGTGTCATGTAATGGCCCCTGGACCATAATATAATTTCAAGATAATCTTTCCAGGTGGTCTATATCTGACCATTTTTACCTCCCTACAAGTAGATTATGTAATCGTTCTGTGGTTGCTCAAGTGTTTTGCCCAACTAAAAGGTAAGGGGTTTTTTTTCTTGGTCTGTTCCATACTACTGAAGCTTTGTTGTCACCAAGCAGGTGCCGCATTATTATGGGAACTACGCTACCAAAGCACAAAAAGACATTAAGCACATCTGTGTGCATCTTCAGTCTGGGTGCTCTAAGTAGAAATGAAGCCTTTAGCAATCCCAAGAGCTGATTAGGACATTCATTACACTCCTCCCCCACTCAACCTTAACTGGTGGAGAGCCAAAACTGCAGAGCCAAAACCTTGGACCTAAGTAAAACCTAGTCCTGAAGGTGCCATAGGGATATAAGACAAACACTCAGGTAGGTAGATAAAATGATCATAGGGTTCATGCTGAGCTTGTACATCAGCAAACCCACAGCCATCAGAGTCCAAGCAGATAGCTTTTTTTTTTAGTTCCAGAAAGAAGAAAAACAGCTTTTTTTTTTTTTTCTTTATTAAACTGCCTTTATCTTGACCCACAAGATGTTTTTTTCTCCCATCTTATTTTCTTCACCCCCTTGTCCTGCTGAGGAGGTGAGTGATTGAGCAGCTTGATGGGCATCTGGCATCCAGCCAAGGTCAACCCACCACATAACTAGAGGATGATATTATAGGGCCAGACTCAATCCAACTGAGCTCAGAGAAACCACTGATTAAAGAGAGTCTCTCCTGCTCTTAACCTACTATTGGAGCTAGAGAAAAGGGAATATATCTGAAAGTCCACAATTAGCAACAGTTCTTTCTTTTCCTTTTCTCATCTGCATGAGAATTAAAATGTTAAGAACCCCCTGGGAGCAGTACAGTAGCCGTAGGTGACTGGAAATCCCTTAGAGACTTTTTGGGCAGAGGGTGAAAAAGGAGATGAGAGATCAGGATTCCAACTCTGTGTTCTTGGGACACCCTTTCATGGAGGAGCGTTTCCAACTGGGAGACTTGAATAGGGATTTTCTACCGTTTTCTGAAAAGTAAAGCAGGAAATAAGAAAACGAGGACAAAAAAACTGCTGCAAACCCAGTACTTTTTCTTCATACTTGAATTTGTTTAAATGTTGGGCCCATTTCGCTGATCTGCCAGGATTACTGGTGGTGTTGAATGTTTACATGGGACCGTGTCGTTACAGTGATTTAAGGCAGCAGGCAGATACAACTACCTCAGTGAGGGATTGAGCCATCAGTTTGCAGAGGTGAAGGGAGTTGATCATGATGGGGATGACTGGGAAAAAAAGGAACCATTTTTTTCCTTTCTAGACTCTACAGAGAAATGACCTTACGGACACTCTTTTACTGGAGCAGTGTAGATGCAGGTTTATTTTCCCTGTAATATCAGCCCTCAAGCAGAAGTTGAATGAGGGGAGCATTTAGGCTGAGGAGTTTGGACACTTCTGGCTTAGATGCAATTTATTTTCATGGAATTTTACCCAGGCATTGCCAAAAATTCAGTTAAATGATGTTACATTCATGTCTGCAAAGGTGGTGGCAGTATGACTCCATAGATCTATTAGTTTTTAAAACAGTTCAGTTTAAAACAAGTCTGTTTTCTCCAATCCACTTTATTCTTTTAGTTATTCCTTTGCTTCCACTGGTAGCTAATACTGCTCACTTAACAGTTCAGTTCGTTCCTAAAATATTACAGGCCCCCATGTAATTACAGGTGACTTTTATGGGAACCCGCCCAAAGTTAGCTTCTGTTTTATTGAGGGACACTTCAAAACTCCCTGTGATGGTTTCCTGGATTCAGTTATAAGAGAATTAGAAAGCTTATAAGACTTGTATTTTCTAATTACCCAAGTCATGTTCATTTCCATCCACCAAGATGATCATATACTTTATTTTTTCATACCTCTTAAATATGCCTCCTAAGGCATTCCTAATTATATATTAGCTTTATAATTTTTGGTACATTGAGCTTTGGAAAGTTTCAACATCATTTTAAAGTGAATTTTCTAGTGCTAGAGCCTATCGTGAGCTTGCCTTTAGTGTTAGGAATCCATGGCCAGCTGCCAGCCTCAACAATGTGTTTTGGAAAAATAAGCTGTGGAAAAACTGTATGGAATGACAGGAAGAGATAGGATAGCAGTTTTTCCATTTCCTGAGGTTTATGTTAAGAAGGCAAAAATAATGTCTATTGTTGCTCTATAATAAGTGAAAAGATCTACAAGCACTGTTAGGACTGGAATTTTTTCAGGATAACTTCTAGTAATTACTGCATAACCTCTGTTGCTCTAGTCAGAGCTGAAAGCTCTGGATCTCATCTGCTCAGAGCTTACGGGTAAACTGAGTTATAAACTAGTTCTCTTTCATTTTTTGTTCAACTTTGCTCAAAGAGCTGTTCAGTGCCTTTAGAGTAGAACATCAACCGATATTCTGTTGAACTTGAACCCCAAAGCTGATGCGGTGATTATATGGAAGCTAGCCCAGGGAGCTGAGAGCAGATGATTTTGATAGTCAAAGGAGCACTGAAAGCCTCTGCGGTGTTTTTGTTCGGTTTGTTTGTTTTTTGTTTTGATTTGTTTTCTTAAGGGTGGATGTTTTTCAAACTGTGTGCTCTGTTTCTTTGCTGTAATCCAAAAAAAAAAAAAAAAAAACAAACCTCAGCTGAGCTATTTACTTATGCCTTCTATAGAATAAAAGCTTGCAAAAACCAGTAAGGAATCATGATGCACTCCTGTAGCATTTTAACCATTCACACAACAGGCTTGAACACATCCTTTTTGCATTTCCTCCTATCTTTCTTCAACAGAAATGACCACTTGAAGTATTTCCATTACTAAAATGAAACAGTGACACTGAGATTATGCACTGTATTTCAAGATTTCATACTCACTTTGATGTACTGAAGAACTCAGAACTATGCAAGGTAACCAGGAGCAATAGGGACTGCCAAAAGTAGCCTCTGGCATGGCTATTCATTATTAAAATTCAGAGATGGTAGGTACTATTTTTCTATAAGATAGCTTTGAATCAGAGTAAAAGCATCTTCCTGAAAAATCCTATTTGAACAGAAAGTTCAGTGTCTTTTTCTCAATTTTTCCAGTCATTATCTTCTTTATCAAGACTCTTGAAATATCAAAGGATCATTGCACAGAAAACATTTAAAAAATATGGTTTCAGATAATACCGAAAACACATCAGATAGTTGCTTAAATAGAAGTTCCTTTATGCTATGATCAAATTTCTTGTGCACTCATATGAAACACCCTAACCTGTGGGCTTACATTGTCATATGTTTTACAGTGGCATCAATATAATACTTTTGGTGGAAAAAAAAATATTTTTAAAGCTAGAAACACCTTAAGGTATTTTACAGTATCTTTTTTGTGTGATTTAAAGATTTCTCACCTAAAGATGGTTTTGTTAGATAAGAGAATTTTAAACAGCCATCTTTTTATCTACATGATAAAAAGCTCCAGATCAAAAAAACTTTAACTTTGTAAAGTTGAGTCATGCAACAATCATTTACTGCATGACTTTGATATACTGTATTACTACGTTTCCTTGTTATGGCGTCTGTCTTCCCAGGAAACCATGACACGTGACGGAGCCCGGCTTTCCTGGAGATGGCTGAACTCCTGCCTGCCCATGGGGAGTGGTGAATGGGTTCCTGGCTTTGCTTTGCTTGTGTGTGCGGCTTCTGCTTTACCTGTTAAACTGTCTTTGGCTCAAGCCATGAGTTTCCTCACTTTTACTCTTCCAATTCTCTCCCCCATCCCACCGTGGGGGAGTGAGCAAGCGGCTGTGTGGGGCTTGGGTGCCGGCTGGAGCTAAACCACGACAATGAAGTATAGAGACGTCTCACAGTCAACGGTATGTGCACAAGGAAGTTCTTCAGACTGCCTTTTTGCTTTTTCCATTTGTGACCGAGAACAGAGTTACCGCACAGCACGGCAGAAGTCTTTCTCCAGGCATTAATCACCAACTTAGTGACCGAAGAGAAGTCCAGAAAGTGTTCTTGTGAGGATAGAAATTGAGGCTGGTACTTCCCATTGACTTTAGAAGGCTACATGGTAGAAAAACTGCCTGCTAAGCACCATCTTCAGATGCAGAAAGCTTATGTGTTTCTTCTCAGACTCTCAAGGCTAACTTCTACGTGTTTTCCCCTTCTGAGGGCAGCCAAAACCGCCGTGCCCCCTCAGATTTCACAACAGCCCTCTGCACTTGCAAAAGGGCTTTTTACCGCTAAAGCCTTCCCCATTCTCCCAGGAATTTAATGTTGCCAGTGTTAACTATTGTCTACACTACAACACAGCCTTAGCTCGTAGGTTGTAAAATAGGTTGGGCTATAAAGTGAAGGAAGATACTTAGATCTTGTTTGAAACAGATGTATGTGCTGCGAGCACCACAGCTCAGAATAAGGGAGATGATAAAAAATAATAATTTGTTACTCTATTCAGAAACATTATAACTTTATGTACAGATTTTTCAGTTTAAATGCATGTTTTAGTTTCCTAATATCATAAGTATTAGTTCCATCTGTTCTTATGGAACTAGCTGATCGTTTTCCATTGAGCTGCAGGATTTCTATCTATTCATTGCAGCATTTGATTGCAAAAAGCTTCCTGTACTGTGGAAAATGTCTGCAGTACGTCACTCACAGCATATCTCATTGGGCAGCATAATATGCTTTCAAAAGGTTGATAAAAAGTGTGTGTACATCGCTATCCTGTCAAAACAATTAAGCCACTACCCACAAATCCCATTTAGCTAAATATTCTGTGGTAGTATCTAATATGCAAGTCATCAATCCTGCATCATCATCCAGTCTAATCTTCTAGTCAGAGGAATTCATCGATATCAGCTATCAAAAATAAAAATGTCTTAAACAGAGGGTAGAGGTATGGCACTAAGAATTCCAGCCTGTGTTTTTGCTCACAATAATTTCATGAACCAATGTAATTTTGCTGTTCTTTGACATTATATACCTGTATCGAGGTAGAAAGCTGTTTTGGTAATACCTGCAAGTGTTACAGAATGTGATAAAGATGTCAAAATACTTGATTTATATAATGGATTTATTGAAGGAGGAAATTAATAACTTGCATTATGGAACCAGACATTAATTTTTTTAAAGACCTATAATAAAAATAAGGCCAATGAATATGAAAATTTTGAACAGGAGTCTTCAGATAAGGAAGCTGCCTTTTTGCTTAGACAAAGCTCAAACAATGTCATTCAGATTGCTAAAGAAACAACTCTGTACACTCCTGAGTAATGCTTTTATGCTTGATAGAATCCCCCAAAAGCAGGAGATACTTTGATGATAGCAATTATGATTTATCCATTTCTAGTTTAAGGTTTTTTCATTAGCACACATCTAAGGTATTTAGATTGTCATATAAAAATGCTGATATGTACAAGGCAGTACATGTCTGTGCAAGATGTTAGCTTTATAAAAATAAAAAAAAAATGCAGTGGGATTTCAGTCCATTTTCTAGAGATCAGAACTAAGACACCACTATAACTGAGGCTGTCTACAGAGAAAAAATGTGTACCTCGGAAATAGACTGACATTACGTAGTAGATTAGGTTATCCATAGCAATGCAGAGGTTTAAGAAGAACATGTAAGACTTTCGATAGGTAGGAACTTTTTTTCATCCTTGTCATGAAATAGCATTCTTTCCAGGTAGTCGTGTAATTATCACATTGACTCGTTTCTTTGAAGTCAGACAGGAGTATAGTTTGAATTCACTTGTATTTTTTACTTCACATGCATAATAACATGGAGCAGTTAAATAGCAAGACCAATCTACCATCATGCAAGTCAGGGAGTTTAAATGGTCACACTGTGCTATCAAAAGGAAAACGTCGGTCCCACCGACAGCTTGGTTAAGACAGAGAGAGATGCAATACTTTTTCATTTGTGACGGGGGAAAAGTTGCTTTCCAAAATTTTCAGCTCATATGCACCTTCATTATCCATTACTTTTGTTCCCTGTTCTTTGTCCATTCATTAAACTGGTTTCAATGGTATTTCTGCCAGCTGTGGTCTTGGGCAAAGGAATACGTGTGGGTTTCCCATACTGATTTCTGTAGAAATAAATGAAGACCAGATAATATTGCCTCTGTCAGAATTCTTTACACATGTCTTTTTTTCCTGATTCTACAACTCTGAATATGGATAATCCTTTTTCCTGGGATTATTCTCATTGACTTCCATTTAAAATGAAAGAAGGTAATTTTCAGGGCTCTTACAGCAAATATTAAGGCTCTTACCACCATGAAACACAAATTGTAAAGGCAGGAGCTTTATTGGTCCTTGCTACACTCTAGGTTTTATTTTAATTACACTGAACTTTTTTTTTTTTCCGGTGAAAATCATTTGTTTTTACTTCTCCCCATACTTTAATTCAGATGAGCCAAAATATGTTATCTTTCTTGACCTAATCTCCCATTTTTCCTTTTGACTGTAAAATTTGTATGATATTGCTGGTGAGGAAAGACACAAGAACTTGAGCAGCAAAACACATTGGAGCTCTGGGCTTTACACAGAAAGGGGTAGAAGAAGAACCTATATGAGGGAAGGAAACCTTTATAACCGAAGGTTACTAGATGGAGATGATTGCCAACTTATCCCTGACTAGCACTTGGGCAGATTGTATTTTGGAGTCAGATGGTAAAAATGGTGAGGAATCTGACCTAGAATCTCACAATATTTTATTTTAAGAAATTTTACTATTATACCAGTTTAGCTCACTTTAACTGATTAAACTTAGATTTATCCTCTTTTGAAACCTGAGTGTTGAATTCAATGTCTTGTTTATTAATAATAATCTGAAAATACTCTGCGATCAAGATGAATTTCTATACTTGGATTAAGTTGTTTATTTCTACCTGGTGACTCACTGAGAAGGAAAAACAGAGTTTAAGGTGTTTTTATAAAAGTAACAAAACAAATGCATAAGGAGAAAATTCAGGAGCAGGAAAAAAAATTCTAATAATGAGGTGTTCCCTTTTAGAGCTATATAGATTCAACATGTTGGATTACATTACATGGAATGAATAATGGAGAAAGTGCACTAGAGCATTTATTAACAAAAATCCTATATAAAACAAATTATGTGAGTGCTGTCAGACTCCAAAATACTGAAATGCTACTATTTCTGCTTATATAATTTTGCCCATTATCCCTTCATAAATTATCTATGGAATATATATTTAAACATTAAGGCTGTTTGACATCAGGTTTAAAGGTCTAAGTTTTTGGCCCTTAAGTTTAGTGAAGATGGCCTTTTAATCCTTGTGGGAGAAGCTGGAAAAATTTCCAGAAGAATTTTTGTGACTTTGATTAAAAATTATCAATCAACTAACACATAAGTAAAGTTTCAGTATTTCTGGGGCTTAACACTCTTTACCATGGTACACCACCTTCATTCTCCTATCAGTAAAGTACCTAGACTATGGGATTATGACATTTTTAGTCTGCAATAACAAAATAAAGAAACATCCTTTACTTGTTTTTAAGTTCCAGGCAGAAGACATAAAATGTCTATACCCTGGCAGCACTTTGAGAATGTTAAAAATGATTCATATGATCTGAGATGCCTGAAAAGCAACCTTTTCATTGATTTACCAATAAAAGTGAAATAAAATATTTCCAAACTGTATAGTTGGAAATGGAAGATTGCCAGAAAATGACAGGATTGCAAAGATCCATCATGACAGGCCAATGAGAAAAAGTATTTTGTGTGCTGTGTAAAACTTGCAGAATAAATTTATAAAATCAGAACGAATTTATAAACAAAATACAAGGCCAATATCTACTGTGTGTAAACATGGTTTATGACATTTTTGCTCTAGAGAAAAGAAGAAATTAAAAATTTGCTTCAAATTCTAGAGAACTGAAATCCTTCAGGGCACTTGGAAGGCTCTCTCCTCCAAAACCCCTGTTTGTATAGTGCAGAAATCCATGGGCCAGGTCGTAAGATCTTCCCACTGAAGCTAATACTTAAAAGAAGATGGTAAATTAGAATTCTGGAATGTCCTTCCTTTGCAAAGCACTCCTCTGTGCTACAGAAAGGTGATTGTGTTCTGAATCCAGGAAAATGGGGGGCTATGACTCTAAACATACACTTCAAGTAAAAAAAAAAGCATGACTGGCTCAACACCTGAAAGCTGCCTTGTATGTTGGGTAAGTGCTGCTATATTAAACAGATAATCAATGCTAAAAATAGTACACATATGAAGGAATAAGGTGAAGTCTACCAACCCATTTACTCTTTTAATTAAGTGTACCTTTGGCTTGTGTTTTATTTTATCTTTATAAAAAGAAACTTGTAATTAATTCCATCTTAATTAAAATAAGAAATCACATCTCACTAACATTTCAATGTTTTACTCTGACAAAGAGCTTGTAGTTATAAGCGATTAAAAATATAATAATATTAATAATATAACTAATACAAGGCATTGGAGTGATAAGAAATACACACCGGTTGTCAGATTATTGTTAAGGTACACAAAGGAGCTTTCATAAGAAAGAAATGTTAGGGGCGGAAAAATTAGGAAAATCTGTTTTGAAGCTTTGATATGCCAAAATGTTATCCAGCACTGAATAAACTTCAGGTGAAATTTTAACTCTTTGAAGCTATGGCTATATTAACAAAGTAATTGAGACCGGTAGGAACAGAGCTGTAGAAAAAAGCAGCCGTGCTGAGAAGCTTATATTGACACTATAGGTATTTTGGGGATTTATTTTTACCTCTCAGTAGCTTAATCTATCTTGTCATATGGACTAAATGTCCATTTGCAATTGGAGAGTATCTTGTAGTTTATTTTCATATGAAAGCAATCTAGTTCAGTTGCCTTGAGATCATTTCAACATGCCATCAACATGGCTTAATAAATATTGTTGATTTGGTTTGCAGGGATGATTTGGTTCATGCCTGCTGAATTCATTTCGGATCCACTAAATTATCACCAGATGTGCTCTAAGCGTGCTACACCTGCCTAAAGGAGAGATAAGGGTCTGAACCAATTTGGCCTTTGGACAACATTGGGGAAAATTTCAACCAGGACACAAGACTAAAACTACCCCAAAATAGGAGTGTAGATACTATAGATATATAAGCTTCAGCATTTACTTTTTTCAGTACACAGATCATCTCCTTTTATGTCAACTTATTAATGTAGATGCAATTTAATGCAGAATGTATCTGTGAATGGTGATAGTAATTTATTCTTGAAAAAGTCTATGGTTTAATTTTGTTATCAAAAACAGTTTCATCCTAAACTGGGATTACCCCAAAGCCCATTGAAGATTTTTTTTTATCATATCGTAAAGGGGTGGGACAGGAAGAGAGAGATTTATCACCAAAGAGAAGTCCATAGATAGGAGTTTGGGCTCTTGGCTGGCAGTGAAACCAGCCCATTGTTCTGTGAAGTTACAACTGGGGTTCAGTGGAGACATTTAGGTAATAGTTCATCCAACACCTCCTCCTCCAAGTTTATGTTTTAGGAGAATTATTAGGTTGAGATTTCTTGGAGTCCAACTAGAGTGACCAGGTTTGCTCTAATATGCTTTATTAGTGTTTTCTTTATAACGTCCTCTATTGCTCCCACTGAGCTCCAGGGATCTGACAGTACAAAACAGCTTAATTCTCCATTAATTTAAGCTAGAGTAGCCCAGTTTGGTTTTTAGCTTGTCTCTGAACAAAATGTAACACTTTGATAATTTTTCACTTATTCTCTGCCCAGATCACGGATACTTTATTGTCAGTGGATAAGAGAGAACAGCTGCTCAGCTGGAAATTTGGAAGATGGAGAAACTTGGGATCTACTGAATTTTGTCTTTGAAATAGAAAGGACGCAAGAAGAAACTATTGTGTGTCTGTGTCTGCATCTGCCTTGCCTTAACTTCTACACAGACCAGGAATTCATTGTGTACCCTTCAGAATTATGTAGGGAGTTCTTTAAAGTACGTCTTATGGATAAATTACAGCATGGTATAGTAAAACCTTTGGAATATTTTTCTCTGGATTATGCTTGTACAGTTCTTTGGTGGATAAAGTATCATAAAGCAACAGTTATACCAGGTGAAACCCTACTGTTGATAATGTGTCTTTTATTTGTAAGTGAGGACCAAAGCCTTTCAAATGCTGAAGATCATTTAAAGATTAGTGATAAATAATCACTAAACATTCAGAAAAGGATCTGAGATGTTCCAGTTTTCAGGCCAATGTTCCAACTATGACATGTTAATAGATTTATGTTGATATGTTACCCATCTCCTCAGAAATAACAGTAGTCTGTATATGTAGAAATGTTAAATGCTTTTGCCATAGTGTTCAAAAGTATACTGTAAGATATCAGGGCTTTCACCTTTTAAAAGCATGTGTGCATCATTTCTGCAAGAGAACTTCCATTTTCTGAGGTGTATTTGACATAAATGACCTAAACTATAATGTTCATTTTTAGAGACTCAAGGTGGGTTGGCTCTTACCTTCTTAATGACTGTATACTTTGCTATAAGAAGTGAAAATTTAGCCAGACTATTTCTGGTTTACCTGCATATTTCATATAAAAATTCAGACTAAGTTCTGAGTCTTGACATCACTGCTAAAAGCATTTTGTTTTAGCAAGTTTGTAGGCTGACTGGTACAGAGAAATTAAGGGAGAATAAATAGAAAGACATATAGGAAGACACAATGTGCCAATTAGCGCTCTAAAACGATATCTGAATCAATACTTAGTGACAACTCTCTTCCCACACTTGTCTTCTTATTTGTGGCAAATATAGTGAAATTTCTTCTGAAATGCCTCTAACTGAAAAGAAGACTGCAAAATCATGCTGAAAGAAATTTCCTTGGTATTTTCCCAGTGGCCTTAATGAGTATTGTAAATATGCACATTGGATAACAAAAAAAAAAAAAGGGTATATTAATCTTGGACCTCAGTTCAATCTGTTAGTGCAACTTGGGACTTTGTACATGTGCCAAAAATATTACAGCAATTGACAATTACAGCTATGTAATGACCTAGATAGTGACAGGTGGATCGCATTAGTGGGTTCACCAGCTAGAGCAGATGTTCCCTGTCGACTTACCAATCATTAGAATAATTTATATGTACATAAGTTCGGAGCTTTCAAATTGATGACACTATAGGTATATGCTGGTAAATCCTATTGCATTACAGTTATAATAACTCTGGATATTACAGTGACTAACAATTGCACAATGTTGTCCAGTATTGTCGTTTTGATAAGAATTTTCCTTAGTGAATAGGATTCTTTTTCTTTTTTCTCTTTTTTTTTTGATGAAAATGTTGAAGTACTTTTCATTAAAGGTAAAAAGAAATTTAAAAAAAATTTTTTTTTTTAAACTAAATCTCCAGGTGAGAACAGGCTCCTGTTGTTTTACCCAGAAAACTTACCCTGCACATAGTGAATTAGTAGAATGGCTATCCTTGCACAAGAAAACCTTTTCCTCTGAGAAAAACTAAGACCAATATTTCCCTACCATTTTGTCGGGCTTGAGAGTTACAGCACGCTTAGGCAGAGAGCAACACTTGCAGGAAGCAGACATGCTTACTTTGGCCTGTGGTCGAGATACCAGAAAGCAGTGGGAGTCAAAAAGAGAGGTTTCCAGATCAGAGACTTCCCTGATGTAACGTGGCAGCCCCTCGCAGAGCCCCCGCTGTCCTGCAGATGGCTGAGGCAGCCGTACCCACCGACAGCAGCCAGCTCCCAGCTCCGATCTCTCCCCTGCTGGGGAGGACTATGCCTCCACGGGCAGTCCTGCTAGCTTCATATAAAGGCATCTGGTTTTTGCTGGCACATTAATTCTTGCACACTGGCCTCGTGGAAAGTTACATCAGTGGCTATTTTATAAATCTGCTTTCTGGACTGTTAGCAGACAGTAGAAGGAATTTACCATCCAAAGTTATTGATGCTCATCATAGGCTTTTTCTAAAGTACTCATCTTGCTGTATACATGCATGCTTGTCTATTTGGTTAATATCAGTTCTGCCTCTGTTTTTCTTTATGTTTTTGAAACAGAAAGAATTTACTATCCTTTTTTTTTTAATTTGAAAAACAGATTTAACTTTCACTGATACAGAAGTGCTTTCAGGTATTTTGTGTGTCTCTATGTAACTGAAATAATACTGGCAATTTTCTTAATCTGGAATACATGAAACTATAAACATATTGTTAGGAACATAGGCGGGCACTCTAGAGCATTGTAAGAAAACAGCGTATGTTAAATTATCATAGACCCAAAGATATTATGAGTTACACATCCCTAGGAAGTTTAAACAGATAAATCTATAGGGTTCCATAATAAATTGAGCTCATTGAACACTTAAAAAAAAATTCAGTAATATGTTGTTTAGTTCTTGTAACTGATGTTGAAAATATAATAACATTAAAAGTGAAATCAGTGGCTTCTATCATTCCAAAGATTGTTATTAAGGGGAAGAAAACCCAAACCTGTCTTTACATAACACTGAGAAGAGCAAGCAGATAGAAAAAATCATAGTCAGTCTCCATCTTCCATTCTGAGCTCTGCAGAGACTTGGGCTTCTAAGAAGAGCATCCCATCTGCATCCTTTGCAAAGGCAGAGCTGTCAGAGCTCTGCAGAGGTCAGTGAAAGCAACTGCCAAAGTGTGTGCCCCAGCCACCGTGGCATTGTGTCACCTTCCACAAGCTGAGATTAAATTTTATATACCAAAAGAAAATGCACAGTCAGTATACAAAACAAAGTCAACATCAATAATTTCCGTGTTTTGAGCAATCTTGAGTTATCCAGGAGACTTACTTTGATTTGCTTTCCCAAGGTTTCAGGGTATGTTCCTTTCCTCTGAACCCTGGCTTCTCAGGAATGGAGAAGTTTCATTCCAACAATTATTCAGGGACCTGTTACTCCTCTCCAAAATTCCTGGCGTAATGACCAGTAAGTGCAGGTGCCTCTCTCCATTCCTTCCAGATGATGACAATGACCATGTTGTAAACATTGTTTAGAGGATTTGAAATACCTGTGTGTTAGCTAGTAGGTGAGTGACAACATCTCTTTGAGGACGGACCAGAGTAAGGGTGCACTGACTGGTTCACAAGCAAGCTACCAGGCATTTCTTCCGTATACACTCTGTGGAACAGCTCCAAAGGAGTAAGAGCTCATTTACAGTATGCAAAGACTTAAGGGATGAAAATGTTTCACGGATCAGGACTTAGCCATATCCACCATGATAAGGTGGTTCATTATTGATTTGGTACACTGAAGGCAAGAAAACAGGCATGGTGACAGATAGCCAGGAGCTCTGGATATTTTAATAGAAATGCTCGGATGCTTATGTGTGTACCAGAGACTGGGGGTTATTTTGTTTCATGTCATCCTTATAAGAGAGTTTTCTAAGATGGTGCAAGACTGATCAGAAGAGACAAAAATTTATTGTCTAGCTAGCAGATGTACCACCTTTTTTAAATGCCCAGACTTTATAGCATTTGGCCACGAAGTTAGTGACAACCTTTAAAATAAGAACAGCTGCTCCTTTGCAAAATTGGACTTGGTTAGCTGCAGTTCATAAGTTTATTCTCCCCTCACTTAGATCTTCAAGACACAATAATTCCTTCCAAACTACCCATGGCTCCTCTTACTTTATTTCTTACTGAGATTCTCTGTTGTGGCTTGAAAGTCATTTTGCTTACGGGGCTACAAGAGACCAGTATGTAGAGCAACTGGGTTACAGCTGAGCCCACTGGTGGGATTTGCAGTGATTTGCTGAAGCAGTTTTGTAGTAGGGACAGATCACAATGTTAATATAATGGTGGGTAGGCACCCAACGTTTGTCTTATTTAAATAGGAAAAAATGTCTTTAGAAAAACTTCTGTAAACACACAGGGGTTTTGTGTCTAATTTTATCAAGAACATACACAGGAAGCCCAGCTGGGAGACAGAAAACATCTATGAACGAACAGGAGAAAATACATTGGGAATGAATTGGCAAATGTTCAGGTAGATGAGCTGAACTGGGATCTACAAAATCCCTATGAACCTGGAGCTCCTGATTTACTCAACATGATTCCTAACTAAACAGAGAGAATTTGTTTCCTTGACTCTTTTAAGGTGGCACTACTGTAAATAAGTGCACTGGTTTCAATTTACCTCAGTTGCCATTTATTGATGACAAAGTTGTAGCCTATCTTAAAGCCAGTGATTTTCATGCATATGTTTTCTTTTCACTGGCTAGCAGAGTCTAGCTCTGGTACATCTGCCAAATACTAGAGCTTGGCCCAAGAAAATGCACACAGAAATCACCCCTGGACTTCTATAAAAATAATATAGCTACTTCAAAGCAAATACATTTGGTAGCACAAGAATATGAGAGGTGGGGTTTTGTATGCACAAAAATTGGAAGAGATAAGAGAGGGTTTACTGTTTAACATTGGTGCTGTCCCCTATTGAAATACAAAGGAGAAAAACTGGAATGAGAAAACCTGTATTTTATGCAAAAAAAAATCTTTTCACAATTTACTTCTGTAGGATAATGGTATAAAATGCTAAACCATGTTTTATACATTCTGGGCTGATATTTCTGCCTTAGTTCACAAAAGTGTTTTGGAACAGATAGGTTGTCACAGTGTTATAAAATGTGTTTTTCCGTAAGCACCTGTGTACCATCTAATGTAATTTTTGGACCCTGTTTGTTGCCTTTACCTTTTCGATGACACTTGGTTTTCCTTTCAATTTGGAGTGCCATGTTTTCTTGGTACAGCCTAAGCTGGCTAAAAAGCTACCACAACAAGCTAAAAAGCAAACGAACAAACAAAACCCCCTTTCCTAGTCTATCGGCTAACTACTAAACTAAACGTGATTAAACTGAATACTGCCCTACCCACATTTATCCAAAATATAGCTCACTAGTGTAGCACTTTTTCTGCAATTTTTTCCCGATGTCTGTTTGCGCTTTATCCCAGCCTGCATTTATTCCTTTCCCAAACTGGCCAAGGTAGGCCACCCTACTTGACATCCACTTCATCCTCAGGAGGACTTGGCGCTGAAAGGTGTGAAGAGCATTTCCATTCAGAGCTCAGCGTACGGTGGATTAAATTGTAAAGACATCCCTCCTGGGCGCGTGACCTTCAGCAGCAGCAGCGGCTGCCAGCAGAACTCAATATGTACCAGCTCATTTACCAAGGGCTGGGGCATAACTCCTATATGCACACTGGCAGAATGATGGGAGAGGCTCACCTCAGGAGCTGGAAGGCTTGTGAAAGACGGTGAGAAAAGAAACAAAAGGGCCAGCACCTGTGAGGCAGCAGTTCTAGAATATGTGAAATCTGGCAGGGAACTACTCAGAAGCAGAAGTCTTAGAATTTTAATTAAGTCAGAGTTTTACTAGGTAAAATCGTGAACATTGAGGGTCCTAGTACTGGGCATTGGTTTATGTAGCTTGTCTACAGTTATATTTCAAAAGCTAGGTTCTCATCTCTCTTGGTATGTTCTTTTAATATAAATTATATATTAAATATAAATACATATGTATATTAATTAAATATGTTTCGGATGGGTTTTGACTAATAAGTTGCCTCATAGCTTGAGGAATACAAACAAAATAGGTCAAGTCACTTACTCTTCATTATATTTTCATCCCCAGGAGCCTGTTCTGATAGTCTGTATGGTCATTGGCACATGGTCTTTACCAGTGGGCAAACTGTTGAGTTGATAATTATTGTAGTCTTGAAGTGAATGTGATCCTTTTAACCTTGCTTTTTTGTCTTTGGTTTTGCTGTTTCTTGTCTTTTTTCTTTTTTCTTTTTAACCCAATAATCTTAGTGCACTCGAATGTTTTTAACAGTGCTTTACTTTGTTTTGAGCATCCATGTGTTGTGCAGATGTTTTATTCATGTCTGAGTTATTTTCTTTCTGAAAATGTCAAAAACATTGTGGGCGCTTCAAACTTAGTGTGTTCACTGTACTACAGCTTGAATCTTCCTCCAGCTATGATTATTACAAGCTGGGTGTTTTTCCTCCTCCTAGTTTATCTAGAAGCGTAGAAGAAAAGACAGGCTGGTTTTATAAGACACAGGATGCCACACAGTTTAACTACATCTGTATATACTTCCTTTTTCTTGCAGGCGCATACTACACAGGATTTATCACTGAATACAGACTTCCTGGGTACTAATTTTACCCTCTTCATTTCCCATTTTTTTAAAAAATATTTAACATTTTGGAGGATTGTTTTGAGGCTAAGGATGCTTTGTCATTAAGTTGAAGAGTTGCTCCTAAATCTGGAAGAGTCATCTCGAAATAGGTTGTGCAGTGAAAGACCTTTACTCAGTGTGTGCTTCAAGCAGCTGGTACTGTTAAACAAGCCACTGTTTTAAGGGACTTTCTTAACTTCCTTTCAACTTGTGGGCTGTTCCCTAACATGCTGAGTTTTTCTTATTTACTCCACAGAGAAACCGCTTCTCCTAAGCCCCATGATTTTTAGGGGCATTTTGTCCCTTTTCCCCCAAAGATAGGTATAACAGAAAGACAACGTGAAGAGTTTATAAATATCATTGTACAGTGAACATCTATGATTTTTTTTTTTTTATTTCAGCATCTCTTTCCAGATGTATAGTACTTGTTAAAGTGGACAGCGGGCACTTGTCTCTAATGCATCCATCACCACCTTTTCATATCTTGTTTTTTCTTCTAGATGTAAGAGAAGGAAAAATGGAGGGAAGGATATAGAAAAGACTACACTTTGTATGCTGCTGATTAATATATTCAAAGTGCTAAGACACTATTGTGCTCATATAAAACTAATTTTGTGGAAGTCGGCTCAGGTCCCTCATTTGTACTGGTTTTCTGTGGGCAAACTGAATTTTTCCGTCTTCCATTATATATTGGAGAGCACACTGTGGTTGTTTGGAAACAACTGAAGAAATTGTCCTCTCAATTTTTTTCTGCCAGTTTGTGTGTGAATCACCCAGGTGATCTACAAAGGAAAATTAAAGGGGAGCAAATGAGACTATTTCTTCTACAGTTGAAGGACAGAAGGTAAAGGGTTTTCAGCCACTTTCTGTTTTGAAAAGATTCTTAATGTTTTCTCCAGGGCTCCTATAACTAAAGGTTATTACATGGAAAAGCACTGTAGGCTGCTGGTCTGAGAAAGTTAGAGATACCATGCCGTTATCTAGATAAATATATAGGGCAGATTATTAAGGTCTACACTCTGACTGGCAGCTACAGAGATTACCAGCTATGGCAATACCCCAGACTTGAGAGCTGCTGCTATGCATAAGATGGTTTTTCTGTTTGCAAGCATGTATTCGATGCGCTTTTAGGTCGTAGTTATCTGAACAGTAAAATTCTTTGAGGTCTTCTGTGTGAAGTCCTAAAGAAATGTGAAATACTAATATTGCAGCAATGCCTGATGATTTTTTTCTCTAGGTTACTAACCGTAGGGCTTCCCCAGCTGGGTGTGGATTTGTGTATTTAAAGGTATGGCATTTTTTAGAGCAATTCAGGAGAGCATCCTGTAATTAAAAATGTTTTACGGGACATCATTTAGTGAGAAAATGTAGAAAATTAGCTGGCATTTCCAATTATAAGGTCCTATTTTCAGTTTGCTTAATACTTTATTAGATTTTAAATACTTATATTTTTTCTGGCTACATATCTGTTTCCATCTGAATAGTTTTAAAAATATTTGTCAATGTAATTTCACTGTTTCACTCAAGAAGGTTAGAGAAAAGTATTGTCTTACCAACATGAAAGAGAAATCTAATATTTTTCAGTCCCTAAGTCTCTTGTCAGCCTCCCATCCTGTGGAATAAGGTTTTTAATTATGTCAAAGAGGGAGTGTAGCAACCATGTTGGTAAAATGGCTTCAACTGGCATTGAAGTTTGCCCCGATTCAGTTAGGCTATAGGACTGTGAAAAATCTTATTCTGTAAATATTCCCTGCGGACTTTGAAAGAGTTAAGCAACAAGGTTCCCTAGTTAGGTGCTGCATCTTCAGCCAGCGCGTCTCAGCCAGGGCACTTGGGGCACTCCCTGTGCTGCCCGTGCCGTGCCTTTCCCTTGCCGTCAAACCGGCCCCGGAGCAGACTCCAGGCGGAGTTTGCCTGGATAACCTTAACTTGCCCCTCACCCATGAATCCTTTATGATACAATTTTAATCACATACTTTCATACTGTCTCATAAGATTTCTGTTTCATTCAGCATATATAATAAATAATGCTTGGAAATGAATTACAGTGATATACGGAATGAGACAAAAATCTGTCATTCCTCTATCTCATTTACTGCAGGCATTAGAAAGTACTTAGTGAATGTGCACTTGCAGGAAGATAACAAAATTAAGGTACATACACCTCTATATTGTAAATTGTGTTCTGCTTTAAACCGGAAAATAGAAGGTACTATTAGCTGTTATTTATACACAAAACTCTACCTACTAGAAACTGACATGTTACCACTTTGGGCATGTAGATCTAGGAATTGACTCAGCTGACTGGTCCTTGAGAATTTTATTTTATTTCCCTTAAGTCAACTTCATTAATTATTAAAGAAAATTAAAGTTATGCCCATGGGAAAGAGATTATAATTATGTGAACAAACATTAAATCCAGGTTATTTACGGATCAGTACTTAGGCACTTGTCTACTCTCTAGTATGTTGCAAGTTTGGTCTCCTTTGCACTAAAAGTAACTGATGGGAAAAGAAATGACTGCTAGGAATGAGATGCAATTTTTAAACTGGAACATTAAAAAGATTATTGGGGAAAGTAGTTGTCAGTATGGGAATTCTTAGTTCAGAGATCATTTGCAAAGCCAATGTTGCATGCCTAGGAGTTATGAAAATTGGGCCCATTTTGTTGTAAATGTCTAGAGTTGCAGAAATTAAAATCAGAGCCATACCATTGTGACTATAAAGGTAATTTACCACATGGAAAGCAATATGTACGGTTATGGCCACCAGAAACATACAACCTACATTTAAACTGGAATAAAGCAATACTGGAGGCAACAGTCAATGCATAGCCAGTACACATGCATTTTTTTAACAATCCTAGTGAAAAGTGAGAGAAGAACAGAAAAAGAAATAAACTACAGCATGACATAAGGTATGAGGAAGGTTAGAGGATGCAGTGGTCACTGTACTGATTCAGCAAAACATGATGTGCTCTTAATGTGTAATGAATAATTTTACAAGGATAACAATTTGTTAAAAGCCAAGTGGATGTGTTTTTTGGCCATCCCAATTTGCTGAGTTGAGTGGGTATGCGATACAGAAAATTTGGACTGTAACTGTAACATTTTTTAAACTTTAAAAATATTTTTGAAAATAGTAAACTGTGGTGCCTAAACATTAATTAAAAATAAGCTAGACTAAAAACAAGATTAAAAAATCCATTAACTTTTCTTCTAAATTGAGATTGTGTGAAAATCTGAATAGGACTGTGTTTGTCATCTGCGTTTGTACAGAAACATTAGAAACTCTGACGTTCCAAGAAACAACGCTAAAATAAAAAAATCTTAGAATGATACTTTGTAACCTTGCATGGCAAATATTTCTACACTGCACCAATTTGAATTATTTGAAAAACATGGATTTTCATGATGTTTCTATTTTGCCAAAGGAAGTGGTAAATAAAGAACTTGGAACTATTATATACCTACTTAAAAATCTACTCCTATGAGATGAGAAGAGAAAGCTTGAGCCCAATAGAACGCAGAGAAGAGACAATGTATTCTTAGATATTCTATATCTTTCTGACGGCATTATTATTTCAAATATACTCAAAGAGAAAATATAAAATTGTGATGTGGTGTGTTATGAACAGATATTTAAAAAAAAAACAAACCCAAGATAAAGTGATAATTTTAAATTCAAAATCGGTTCCATAGATGATGTGGAACTACTAGGCTTTCCTTACAGGCCTCTTTTTTTTCAGCACCCTCAGTTTCAGACTAATCCAAAATTATATGAATAGATTATTTTGTTGACACTTTGGCAGAAAACAATGAAAAGCTCCCAGCAGAGTACATGGAGGCTGAGAGTTTTGGAGTAGCTTCTGGAAATGTGTGTGAAAGTGATGAATGGTCTGATTAGACATCCCTGGCCTTTTTATAATCTCTGGTCCAATAGTTTCACTTGTTCTAGCTTTTATTTTAAACATTTCTTGTCTAGGAAAAAATATCTGGTCTACAAGTAAGTTAGTAGTAAAAGGTAAATAAACCAAAGAATTACTCTAAATGAAAATCTTGTGCTCTAGAAAATGAGAGAGACAGACCTTTACTAAAAGTTAAGACTGAGAGCTGTGTACAATAACTGATTTGCATAAACTGAGAAGGGAAAACACACTTGTTCTGAGCTTGGCATCCCAGAGAAAGAAATACTTCGGGGCTGACAGCAGTAGAGGGATCATAGCTTCTCAGAATTATTACATTTTTGGATTAGTCATAGTCTGGGGCACCAGAGAGCTTTTACCAGAAAGTACAGAATCATAGAATTGAATAGTATAGGTTGGAAAAGACCTTTAAAGGCCATCTAGTCCAACCCCTCTGCAATGAGCAGGGACACCTTCAACTAGAGCAGGTTGCTCAGAGCCCCGTCCAACCTGACCTGGAATGTTTCCAGGGATGGGGCATCTACCACCTCTCTGGGCAACCTGTGCCAGTGGTTCACCACCCTCATTGGGAAAAATTTCTTCCTTATACCTAGTCTAAATCTGCCCTCTTTTAGCTTAAAACCATTACCCTCTGTCCTATGGCAACAGGCTCTCCTAAAAAGTCTGTCCTCATCTTTCTTATAAGCCCCCTTTAAGTACTGGAAGGCTGCAACAAGGTTTCCCCGGAGCCTTTTCATCTCCAGGCTGAACTACCCCAACTCTCTCAGCCTTGGGTACATAAGACCTATCCTGCATAATCTATGCAAATTGGTTGAACATATTACTCTCATATGGATTCAATCAATTTGCAAAAATGTATAAAAAAACTTGAGCAACATCTCAGTGGTATCTGTTGCCCTACTGTAGGCACCCAAACTCCTTTCATCGTTGTGCATGTATGTATACAAAGAATATAGGAGAATCATGTTCTTTTGAATGAAATATAGTAGGCCATCAAAACTTCCCTTTGCTAAATCGTCCACTAAGAACAGCCAAGGTGATAAATATAGCTAATATATTAACTAATAACTAATAACTTAATAACTAATATCTAATAACTAACTAATAACTAAACCTTCAGGAGAGTAGTCCATTTCCATACAGAATTCGAAATCACGTACTCACCTCAATAATTAGGTGTCTTGGCAGAGCTGTCCCCAAATAAAAGAAGGTACTAATTTTATCTTACCTAGTAGTTCATTCTTTGAGCACCTTCTGTCTTGTGGGGTACGAACAATCATCCAGGATGGAGCTGCAGGTGCCATGTTATGCATGAGAGAAGAGAGCTATCCCTCTCTGGGGAGGAGCTGTCCCTCTGGAGAGGAGATACCGTGTCTGGAGAGGAGCTATCCCTCAACACCTATCCTGAATGTCTGCCATCTATAAGGTGGCATTTAATTATAAGTATAAAAATAGCCTTTGGTTCAAGCTGAAGGTGCAAGTGCATGAGTGTGGTGATATAATAATATTACATAGAGGCTATATCATTCACAACAGGTATTGCCCTAAAGATTTTCTTGATGTCTTGGAAATATTTACATTTTAAGAAAATGAGTTTTTCTTCTGTTTTGAGAAACTCTAAGAAAATTGGAAAGAAAGATTTCTTTGTAAACTTTGACGAATAAAGTTTTTCAAACATTTTCAAATCTGGGAGAAACAGCTGGAAGAAATTTCAGTCAACATTTTAAAGAACTCTACGCAAAGATTTTGGAATTATATGCATAAGATGCCAAAAATCTCCTTCTTAGAGATGCAGATATCTTAGAGATGACAGTTTTGTCTCAGGAACATTATACTGCAAAAGATCACAGGGCAGACTAAGTGGGAATTTCAGTTAAGTAAAAACACAGGACATACATAAGCCTCTAAGCAGGGAAGAAAGATTCAGCAGAGATAAGTCTGTGAAATAAGAAGGCACTGTCAAGTGCACTTCAGAAATATCAGCAACCTCTCAGATGCCCACAATTTCTAAAAATGAAGAAGAAAAATAAAGAAGAGGTTATTGTGAGAAAACAAGAGGCTACAGTGAGAGAAGAAGCTTTATAAGCGGTGCTTAATACTGTCTGCATGCATGAACACCTAGAACCATCAGTGGTATTGAACTCCAAGTTATTTAGCAAGTGTACTGCAAGTTATGAAGATAAAAAAGTAAATATTTTTAATGGACATATGTAGACTTAAAAATTGAATTTATTTTTTATTCACATTTTAATGATATAAATTGTAGGAAAGCATAACAAGAAATCATAAGAAAGGAATAGAAAATAACACTACCATGCTATTCAGATTATTAAAATATTCTCATAGGAATACAGTAATTCATTTTAGCCATCTAAGCAAGCTTATATAAAAAAGATATATCTTTATATAAAAGAAAGTGAGCCTTTTGTAAAGTTTAGTTATATTTTGAACATATATAATAAAAACTCCCTTCTTTCCTGAAAAATTATAAACAAGAATTAAGAAATACAGTATTTATAAAGCTTCCTTCAACTAGAAAACAGAAAAAACACCCCAAACCCCTCTTAATTTTACCTTCAATAGCTTTTGTTACAGTAGTAAGTGTTGACTTCTGAGAGTGTTTCCAGTAAGGAGAAGTTATTTTCAGAAGTACGGAGAGTAGTTTAATTCAGGTAGGTCCCTTGAGATGAGATGGTTTATTCGCCTGTTTAAACATCTTGACATAACTATCTAGGCTGGAAATTTTAGAAGAATGAATCTTCACTACATTTCTAGTATAATCTGATTCTGGGTCAAAAATACCGTATTGTGTTTGCAGACAACAGTGCCTAAAGAGGGTAGTTCTCCACTGCACAGTGTCTCCTAGTACCCTCACAGCATAACATCTCAGGGCTACAGTTCAGTTATATCCCAACAGTTGCTAAAATGTTAGTTTCTTCACACTGCTAGTCTTTATGATGATTACACAGAAATTTATATATAAAGCCTTGAGATTGGAATGTCCTTTCTGTTCGTAAATATAATATAACTCTGTAATGACCAATCATCTTCTGCTTCACAGTCTCTTCTTGTGTTCTGGGTCAAGGCTCTGGCATTTTGCTTCAGCTTTTGCGTAGAAATTCAGGTTGGTCCCACTAGGGTTAACATTTTGACAATATTTATTTTTAGGGATATGTTTAATTCATATTTAAGAAAAAGAGAAGTTTAAGAAAATCTGATTTTACTGGACATTACATGGAACTTATCTATTCAAAATTGTTATTGGTTATATCGCACCCAACTTAGTCTCCCTGGCAGATGATCAAGCACGTTCAAACACGCCTGGGTAGCCTTGACGTGATGCAGACTAATGAGGCAGACAACATGCTTTCCAGAGCATTGCTAACGCATGCTCCATGACCATCTCTTCAGCATCGCAGTGCTTTACAAGGAGGCACCACAGATTTGGATACTGAATATGCAGCTCGGCACGCAATGGCCAACTTTTGTCCGCCCAGCAATAAATTCGAGCTGTTACAGATGCAGTTACTGTGTAAAATTTAGAACGGCAGTGATGGAAGTAGCTAAGGGATTGTTCTTCAGCCTTAAGAGATTTGGGAATAGAAAGAATAGAAGTATCCGGATTGCTATTAAATTTCTCTCTAATATTTAATCACTTGTACAAGCAGATGCAAAGGGTTTCTTTTCTTATGTATAACAACAAGAAAATAATGTTAAAGGTATTCAGACTAGTTTTTGTTTATTCATAGAAAACCAAATTTCTTGCCATTGTAAGATTAAGAAAATGCATTACAAATAAAATGTTCACACTAAACTATCCACTTCATGAAAATTGTTTTTCAACATATTTTTTTCTTTCTTAAAGAACAGTGACTCCAGGTTATAAAATGTAACTCCTTGATATTTTTTAAACATAATAATGACCCCATCTGATTTAAAGTGGAATATGGTCTACCTTTAGATCCTGGTCTGATTTGAAATAAAGTAAACCTTCACAGTGGCTTTACTAGGCTAGGAATATAAATGACTTGATACTACAGTAGGCAAAATTTTTAATTTTTTTTTCTTTATCACATTTATCATCTGTCTGATACCTAATATGTAATATTTAAATGTTGTTGTGGTTGAGAAACCAGATATCACATAAACTTGCCACATCACATTTAGGCTTTCCATATAATGATTATAAAGTTTTCTTCATAAAGTTTTTTTGCTAAAGATGTTTTATCAATTTCACAGACAATGACAAACTTTAATCTGAAAAGTTGACTTTCTATGCATTTTCTCTGGAACTATCTGTTAAATCATCCTACCTGTATTACCACTTCTTTTATGCTGCAGCAATATGGACAAATCTTACCTGAAATACTGACATTGGAGAAGATTTACTGTAATTTTTTTTCTTTATGCATACACTGAAACACACATTTTTGTCTCAGTTGGATTCAGTCTTTTTCAATACAAGATATTGCTCAGAATTTTGCTTTACAGTCTATTAGTAATAATATCTAGTGGGCTTGCTTAGCAACCTCTTTATACTTCTGCCATCAGCAATGTTACCTGAGATACTGTAAGCAAGTCAAATTCAATTAATTTCTGATCTCTGTGGGTACGATCTCTGGCCAAGATAATTTTCCTTCTGGCAGAGGAAAGTATCTATAGCTATTACAAGGCTGGTTAACCTATATAATGTGTGGTAGAAATGAAAAACTTTCCCTGTATCCAGCTAGTTATTAATAAAGAACAAATGCTCTTACACTGTCAGCAACACTTTGCAAGGATCAAAGTCGAATTGGTGGCTGACCATCTGTCTCCGTCCATATGTGTCTCACATATTTCACGCCTTACTGATCCATCAGATCTCACCTTGAATCAGAATAACTAACCACATCAAGCAATTTGACCTAGCCAAAACCACCAAGACTTTTACCATTGACCTCAATGTAATGAGGTCAACAGCAAAATGTAATGACCCCAGGAGCCCAAAGAAGAAAGGTGGAGTCTGTTGTCTATGCCCACAGTAGAGAAGACAAGTTATAATGGGCTTAAATTATGTGAGGAATATTCATATTAAATATTAAAAAGCACTTTCTTATGGTATAGATATTGAAGCAGTAGAATATATGGCTTGAGTTCATCACCACGGTTGATCTTTGAGAAAAGGCTAGGCAGATTTCTAGCCTGCCAGAATCAACAGAACGCACCCAAACCATCATTTCTCTGAAAATGTCAATATTTAGAACTGCACTCAGATCCAAACGTCAAATATCTAGATGTTGGGGGGTGGAGAGGGAAGATCTGGATAATGAGGTTTTTCCCTCCATTTTAGAATTTTTTCTAAAAAAGTAGCAAACTTTATTTCTAACCCTCTTCTAGTATCAGACTTCCCTTAAAAATACAGCTCTGAGTATATAAAAATCTATATCTCATTAAGCAATTAGAATTTAAAGGAGACTCAGAGGCAAGCTAAAAAAAAGGCTTTTAGTGTGGGTCTTGATCTACCTGCCCTATAGGTAAGTTAAATATCTCATTGTATCTTTAAAGTTAACTGAGTTCTTGGTAAGATGAAAAACAATCAGACAGGGAATGAGAAATATGACTCCATTTGGAAGAGCTGCTCTCTATGAGAAAAAATGGGTGCTGCTGTTGACCATGCTGTTTCTGATCTGTAACTAGTTGAGAATTTTAGTCTCAGGGCTGTCAGAATGTTACCTCTAAGCAGAATTCAATTCCTTCAGAAGTTATAAGGAAAAAAAGTCAGCAGAGATGAAAATATTTTTTTTACCCCATGAAGAAAAAAAAAAAGATTCATTCAACATAGACTTTTTCATGTTTCTTTTCTCTCAAAGCCAGATCCAAAGTTAATTAATTTTATGATAACTCAGACAAGACACCAACATTTACATTCACAGTTAATCACAAACTGACCTTGGGCTACCTTCCATACATCAGAGGAGAGGGTTCAGAAAGACATGACATGAAGGGGTTGGCACTAGGAAGGCTCATTCACTGCACAGTCTAGCACGAGGCACCCTAACTGTCAACAGAACGGTATGACGGCGTTCAGATCAAACAAGTAATCCAGTTAATGAGGCATATCTCAGGAACTTGCCGAGAAAGTAAGAGTGTGAGTGATATGGGTACTTTGTCATGGATTAACAGGAAATTAATCAAGGCAAGGTACATTTTCAAATACCAGTGACAGAAGGATTAGGCAGCATGGGAGTGTTACAGCTTTAAGTACCTTTGAGATGCATGGTCTAGTTTCTTTGCTTTTGTTTGAAGCAAAATGAATAAATTCAAATATCCTGCATCCAATGCTTGTCATTTCTTGTGGAAACTTTGTTAAAGAGCATCACAAAACTTCTGTAACAAGTTTCCAAAGGAACACCTACACTATGTAATTTTAAGCAAATTAAACCTGTGCAACCTAAGCCAGTTTCCTTCTGTCTTCATGTTTTAGCCTCTTCAGGGATGGGCCATGGGATACTTTTCTGTGTTTTCTAAACAGTGGTGTAGAGTTGCTGAGCTTTGATAAACAATTAATGAGCCCACAGCTTGTTTTTTTCTGTGGTAGTTGAAGCATCTCAAGAAAATCATGGTAACTGGTTTTAAAAATTGCAAAAATAACTTTTGATAATAAAGCACTTTTTAAACCAAAAGTATTATTTAAATATACTAAGGTTATTGTTGTTCATGGAAGCTATGTAGATAATTTTAAAAAGTCATATAAAAAGTTATTGTCACGGTAATAATTGTGTTTTTCAGCTATTCTTATCCTTCAATGGCACATTAGAAATCTACGACGAAACAACACATGCAGTCTTATAGACTGAATTTTTTGGCTGATAAACAGTGAAGTGGAAATTCCAGGGTCGGTGAGGAGAAATGCATTCACTGAAAACTATAATTTTGTATGCAATTAACATACTTTCAAGAGAAGCAATTAGTATTTCAAGGGCCCAGGTTGTGTTTGGTCAGATGGGGCATAAGATTCTTTTTACACACTGGAGCTCCCCACGTAAGCAATTGGAGCACACTCTGAAGTTAGGACACGCAAGTAGCGTGGTGTTTGCAGGCAGCATCAAGGAAATAGCAAAGATATGGATATAGTGTCATCTGTCACTTGCAGAAATGGATACAGGCTGAGGTGTCCAACAAAAGAAAAGAAAGTGGACTTATTCCTAGAAAGTATACTGTCTGCATGATGATTCCCTGCTCCTGCTTAAATATGTGCCTGAGGAAGAGGATATTCTTGATATCACTAAAATTTGTTGCTTTTCTGTTTTTTTCAGGACAGGAAAAACACTAGGCCAAAACATGTCATAAAAGTTTCCCCAATGAATACCTCTCTTGGATTTATTGTTTGCTTATTTATTTGCTCTACTTTTAAAAGTGGAAATTCTGATTTACCCATCCAATTGTAATGAACATGGATAGCAAATCTAAGATGAACTTTCAGGTCAGTGGTATGCTTTGTAACATCATCTGCATATTCTTTTTCTCCATGTCTCCGTTTTGTCTTACTTCTGCAGATCTTTTCCCTTTTTTTCTCCCTCTCCATTCAGCTCCCTGAAGCAAGCTTCGGCTTCAGTTTCTGCTATAGATATCTACTGGGACTGAGCTAAATATTGGAGCTACAACTGATGTGCATTTCCAGGTATATGGACAATACATATCAAGCTAAGGTTCAACATCTGGGAAGATTAGCCAAAGATTCCTACGGAATTTGTATAGATCCTTGAAAACCCAGACTTATCATCATGAAACGTCCTCCATCCTTCTTTGCTTGCATTTTTAAGCATTTTACTATGCACCTTGTTTCTTCTTGACTGTGTTTTGAGGCTGGAAAATGAAGAAGTTTCTTTGAAGCTGTTTTTGTAATGGATAAACTGGTAAGTGTGAAGTTTGCAGAACATCAGAATTACTTGTAATGACAAAACACACAATCAAATGGAATTGCTCTGAACTACTTAAGAGAGATGGCATAAGAAAATTCAGGGTCATCATTTTGTGGAATTCATTCAAAATGGCACTACTTTGTAAAAGATGGTGGAGATTTCTTAGGGACAGAAAATCCAAGAAAAACTTTCCAACACATCCTGTTTCAACTATGCAGGAGCTTTTTTACACTTCAAAGTTGTTTATTTTAAAGTGGTATAGTAGAAATAAAACTGAACCAAAAAAATACACTTTTTTGTGAAGAAAAATATTTCTAAGATGTTCTGTTATTAGCAATTTTCAGTTAATATTTCTACTTCATAAGGAGCTTTATTTCAGAGTTCACTGTCTCTTTCATGAAATAGAAATTCTATCCAAACTGATTCCTCACAATCATTTTCAAAGAGACTCAGAGCATTTTTATGGGATTTTTGTGAAAAAGTTTTTGAGCTCAGTAACTGGTGTTTGACAGTGATCAAGCCTCCTGGCAGCTGGCTAGATCCAGCTAACCTGAATTCACTTAATAATATTGGTGGGTCTTGTGTTGACAGTTGGTTAGATATCAATGTTTTCCAGCTTAAGTCAATTTAATATCATCAGTATTGCTACCTGCTGTTAAAAATAGATTTTGCCACCATCATTTGTTTTACTAGTTGTAACACTTTTAGGACTGCTTTATACTTACTTGTATTCACAGTGATGGATTCTTTTTCATTTTATTTCCTTGGATGGAATAGATCTAGATGAAGAAGTAAATTATGATTTGTGTAGCTTATGAAGAAAAAGTTATGCTGTCTTGTCACTGAACCAAGTAGATCTTCATAACAGCTTCATGATAAAACGGAGAGATCAATCAGCAGCATGGAAGTAAAAGCTGATGTATGGTCATCTATTAAGGTTACTACTAAAAATGTTACAAATGTATGAGATAAATTCCTAGAACACTATAAGCTATGGTATGAGCACATTTGAAGGATAAGCTAACTTAAAAATACTAGCAAAGTACCTGGCCTGATAGGCAGATTTAAGAATTACCAGTGAAATGGAAAAAAATTGAAAAAGCAAACAAATTTAGAAGAAAATGGCCTAGAACTATCTGTGGGTTTTTATTTTTACAATTTTATTTATTATTCTGCTGCATTTGGTTTTGCATCCTATTTTCCATTCTTTCAGTTTTCCTGTTGCAAACTGCCTGTAAAGAATGTCCAAGTACTTCTGATATATCCCAGCAGCTCCCTGACACTTTACCCACCTTATTTGCACTTTATTTGCAATCTGGGGCTTCTCTCATTTGTTTTAGGCAGAGAATGCTCCTGCTTCTGCTATGTTTTTCTGTTGGCTGATGTCAGTGTTGCTCAGATGCCTCTCCAGGATTTGTGTTCAGTTCAATCCAGTGACTGACAAACTCTCATGCAGAACCTGCAGCTGCATTTACTTATGTCACCCTAAATTCTGTGAGTTTTAAAGAAAATAGGATAGCTTTGCTAGTCACACGGAGAGGGCCTGTTTGATTTTGATTAAGTGCAGAATGAATAAGAAGGCAGCACTGAAGAAATAGATACTAGGAAAAATTTCTTTACTGAGAGAGTGGTCAAACATTGGAACAGTTGGAACAGGCTGCCCAGGGAGGTGGTGGAGTCACCATCACTGTTCAAAAATCATGTAGACCATGTCACTTCAGGACATGGTTTAGTGGGCATGTTGGTGTTGGGTTGATGGTTGGACTTGATGATCTTAAAGGTCCTTTCCAACCTTAATGCTTCTGTGATTCTGTCATATGAGGAAAATAAATGCCAGTCAGGTGAAACAGTGGATGTCCTGAAGGGTTATAAAGGAGGGCCATTACAGAAATTGTTTGAGTTAAATTTTAATATTCCAAATAATTATCCTGACTTCATTCTCCCCGATCCTAAAGTCAGTTTCAGGTGTAACATGCAAATACAGTGGTCATTAAAAGGGGCAGATACAGAATTGCTTCTGGAGAAGGGAGGAAGGATCCATAATAAGCCATTGTTTATTTTCATCACGGTGATAATATGGATTTTTATGGAAACTTATCAGAAATTGTTGTTGGGGAAGGTTTTAGGAGGAAACACTTAAGTCTTCTGGCCCCCTACTAATCACACCTGTGAGCACAGAGAAACCAAGCTAATCATAGAGATTACCCTGACTAATGCTTTGGCTTTTTTTCTCTGTGACTACACAAATGGCAGACTACTAAGGTTCAACATCATCTGCCAGAAAACTAGGGAAATGTCTTTTATGTGCCAAGAAGAAGGTATTGTATATGTTACTGCTGATGATTGCTGTCATTGCAAAATGTACAAACTGGCTGCTCCTCAGCACCTGCAACAGCTTCTGCCAGTTGAAAAGTACAGTGCACCCTTGAAAGAACAAAAATCCTCTGAAAAAGGAGTAGGCGGCATTCGTTATTCAAAAGATCTGACTGTGTTTTTCAAAAGTATTCCCGTTAAGGTGTCTTCTTAGCCAATAAAAATCCTACAGATTCTTTTGGTAGATTTTAAATCTGTCTTCCTTTGGATTCAGGGAGAAGAAAGGTATAGGGATATTACTCATGGAAGACAGAGAGAGTTAAGTTCTTTGGAGAGAGGAATAGAGATAAGCTGTCTTTAGAAGTAGTCTTATTTCCTATATTTTAATAAAATTCCTGAAGAAATGTGACTGTGGCTTTAGCTGTGCCACATTCTGGGGCACAGATTTGGTCCACTTGGTGGCAGAAGTCAATATGGCACCACACACATTTTGCCTTGATATTGGTAATGAAGGACACTTTTAAGAGAGTAGATGTTGATAATAAAAGAAAAAAACATTTTTCTGCCCAATGCGCTACCTTCTGATCTCTTTATCTCTTGTCTGTTCAGCATTAAAGTCAGTATGGTGGTTTTCCTTAGCCATGCATTTGTTCTTGTCTCTAGTGTAGCTCTAAGAGACCGTATGACTTTTTTTTTGCTACCAATCGCTGAGTGAAACCAAATTAGATTTTGTTCTTCATAACCTGTATGAACCTGAGATTGTGAACAGCATTTTTGCATCTTTCTGTTGGTCTCATTTCAATTCTTCAGTGGTGGTTGTTGTGTTTAAAGGATTTCTTCCCCAGTGGAGGAAAAAAGAACATAATCATATTGCCCAAGTGTAGAGGGAAACATGGTAGTCACACTTCCCATGGCATCAGCTTTTAGGGTGGGGGGTGGGAGGAAATTACAGGGGTAAGAGAACACAAAGCAAGGGGAGCAGGCTGAGTTATTTGTCAATAGAAATGTCTGCTTATTTGGCTATAGACATTATAACTTTGAGCACCATAAATGGTTCTGATGGGACTATAGAGACGTTGGCAAATCAGTCTGGCAGATTAGATGTAGTAAGAGCCAGGACCATGTTGCCTACTACTTTCATTTGCCCTTATTTCCACTTCAGTATTTATTTTTTAATAGAAAAGATAAGATATTATTTTCATGGTAACATTATATTATGCTAACTTTATATTGCATATTACCTCATAGTAATACTGTATTACATTATTATATGTCACAATAATATCCTGAGAAGGAAAAACGAAGCGCCCAGAATTCAAGCAATTTGCTGTAGCAACCTCACATTTTCTAAATTGATTCTGACTGATATTCACCTTATACTTTCAAGTAGGGAGGTATTTTGTATCTCAAAATGTTAGAATTGCCATACGCTGCTTATGGCGGGGGCTGGGGGTGGGGAGGGAAGTGGCAGGAAGGGAACTGGTAATACTTGTACTTGACCATGGGTTTTAAAACTTTAGCACTTAGATAAAGCTGAATGTCTCTGGAGACAACACTGACATAAAAGAAGCTCAGAGGACACTGGAAGAGACTCTTGGGCAGTGTGTTGTAGGTAAATTAATTTGTCATAGTATGGATGGGGTATTTGTATGTTATATTTGCAGTTGTCCTCCTTCAAGGAAATGTCTTTGAAGAAGGCATTTAATGTTGTTTTACAGTCATCAGTTGTGGCTGTGGAAAGAACTGTTATAGTCTTTAAGCATCATAATTCATGAAAACGTAGGAGACTATTGTATTTCTGGAAATCACAGTTTGTGCCTATCCATTGGTCACAGAAAAAAAAAAGACAACAAGAAAGGTAATATTATGTCCTTATACACAGCTCAGGAATTCAATTCATAAATGATTTTTTGCATTTTTTTTTATCCATTGCGAGGACAGTATTGACCTGTAATTTTCTTCGGGGAGACCTTATTGCAGCCTTCCAGTACTTAAAGGGGCTTATAAGAAAGATGGGGATGGACATTTTAGCAGGGCCTGTTGCCATAGGACAAGGGGTAGTGGTTCTAAACTAGAAGAGGGTAGATTTTGACTAGATGTAAGGAAGAAATTTTTCACATTGAAGGTGGTGAAACACTGGCACAGGTTGCCCAGAGAGGCGGTAGCTGCCCCAACCCCGGACACATTCCAGGTCAGGTTGGACGGGGCTCTGAGCAACCTGGTCTAGTTGAAGATGTCCCTGCTCACTGCAGGGGGGTTGGACTAGATGGCCTTTAAAGGTCCCTTCTAACCCAAAGATTCTATGATTCTATGCTTTGTCTTGTCTTTTCTCTCAGAGCTTTCTCAGCAAGCTTTAAAAGAAGCAGCAGCTCTATGAGATGTAGCATTAGCTGGGGCTTTTTGCTGTAGTCTGTGTTCACACAGATATTTTGTTGAGTCCAGTGACAGCCAAGTTTGTGATGCATGGGCTGGTCTCTGGGCAGTTCTGAAGAACCGGTGCTCTTTCCGATCCCTGTCTTGCACCATAATCTGCTGTTTGGTGAAATACCATGCAAGAGGAGGAGAAGGCTGCTGCCTTAATCAGTATAATTCTTTTGACAAATTATCTGATCCAGGTTCTGTTGAAATGCATAGAAATATTTCTAAGGTAATTAGATCAATTACTTTTTTCCTAGAATTTTTCTACAGCTTTGCTGATGCTACCAGATCTCATAGCACATCTTCTCTTTCTATAATAGATAATAGAGAAATGTAGTTCTATTCTCACTGGAACTAAGTGAAGTCTTATCTATATTACTAAACAGGGACCTTTGTGACCTTTGAGTGAACTATAATGAAAATGATTTGCATGACTTGGATTTTCTAATATTTTTGAATGATGAAAAATAAGATTGATTTTCACCTACTAACAAAATACAGGCTGTTGCCATGTTCACCAGTCATCTATTTTATTATTGCTTTAAATTGATGATGGATTAATTTTGTCCATATTAATGTATACCATCATTTTAAGAATATTTCCTGTAAGTTTTGATAACTCCACTCAATAATATATCAAGGCTGGGATTTTGAGAGCTGATCTTTGGTCTTGAAAGTAAAGAATTCCACAGTTCTTTCCTGAAGGCAAAAGTTTTCTTTTTTTTCTTTTATTTTTTTTTTTCCCTTTTTCCTTTTTTTCCCTGCTGTAATCTGTAGTGGTGGTTTGCCAGCTCTGCCACTCCCCTTATATACTGAGATAATATTTACCACTGAGATTCATATAAAACCCCCTATCCGATTTAGGACCTAACCTGTTTTCCTAGCATTTTAAAGAAATTGTCAGGCTCATAATGGTACAACAGAGAGGTCAGAGGCAATTGGGCAGCAGTGCCCAGGGCACAGCTAGCAGGAGAAGTGAATGCACGCAATGTCAAGCCACCTGAGTAGGAGACGTGAGAGGAAGCAAGCCTGGAAACCACACCGACCATTGCCAGCTATCCTACTGATCGGTGGCTTTCAGCCTGTGATGCACAGACTCCAGGGAGTTATCATGACTTTTAAATGACTTGCAAAGTTGACCGAGAGAAATAATTTAATGTGTCCTATGCAGCAGTCTGCATGAGGTGAACTTTCTAAACCTAACTCTCATACATTAAAAATTTTTCTTGGAACCCACAATCACAGAAAGGTTGAAAATTGATCTACACATACTAGATTATACATAATAGGTTAGAGGCTGAAGACTATGGCAGGTATCTCAAGTGAGGTACTTTTTTTCCTTTTATACAGTATTAATTTCAGTTCAGGTGATATCACAGTTGCAGTGAGAGTCACTATTTATGAAGGATTTTGGTGGATAGTGTTTCAGAATCTGTTAATTGACTTTGATTTTCCAGTCCTGCATATGGTATAATGCAGATCCTAAATTGAGGTTTCAGCTCTTAAAACCCTTCAAACTTGAATTGCAGCATACAGTTTATCATTTGGAAGATGTGACAATATATTCAATAGTAGGCAGCAGGTGGTGTTAAAAATGTGGTCTTTGCTTTTGAGGGTTGAAAATAAAACAGACATATAAAGTTGGCAGGTGGTGATTATGTCTGGGAAACCACAGAGATCTAGGGATTTCACTAATTTTGGCAAACAGTTCATAGCAGGTAATTTACCTAAAAATTCTCTCTCTTTTTGTTTGTTAATATCCCAATTCCCTAAGCCCATTCTTGAACAAAAATGCTCAAGTGTTAGCTAAATCCACCAAATAATTAAACAGTTAAGGTCTTATCCAAAGCCTTCTGTAGTCCATAAAAATAATTCCATTATATTGCTATGTCTTGAACATACTGTAATTGCCAGAATAACTGACGCAGAAGTCTCGGACACGACGCGTATGACCAATATGATCAGGTCAATGCTGTTTATTGTCTTGTCTGACTCCAATATATATCACAATTTTCGCTTAGTCACTGCGCACACACTCATGATTGGTTACAGCTTGTTACACACACTATTGCAGTTGGCTCTATACAAAATATCACGCGCTGTCCACGCGCCTCTCACACAGTCAGGATGCGCTGCCTGCAGGTGTTCCTGCGCTCCTTTGCTTCTTCTTAGTTGTTTACCACAGCTCCTTCTCCTCAAGGCCGAGCCATGCAGAGGTCCAGCTGTTTACCAGCTTCTCAACGCCACAGCTCCTTCTCCTTAAGGTTGAGCCATGCAGGGTGATCCCAACAAATAACTCTCTATCTCTGTATAGTCCTATTTTAAATCAGTGAGTGTCTTGGTACACAGACATCTTTTCATACTGAGGAGGAAGGAGTTCAGAAACAGACTCCACCTAAATAATTCTGCAAATAATTCTTTGTCTCTAAGAGAGAAATGGGCATTTTTCCCCTCATGGTGCTCAGCAGTCACAACTTTAGCTAGACCTTAAAGTCATATGGTACGTGTTTACTCCCTGAGTGAAGGGGCATAAAAGTCCAAATGTTCATATCTGCAAATTCAAAATTAACATCTGTGGTTTTTCTCTACAAAACATTTAACATTTGCTGTGACTGCAGGTAATCCTTCCAGTAAGCTCAATCCTTATATAGAGCAAAAGGAAAACAAACAAAAAAGCAGCATAAACACAATCTAAACCAAATGAGGTAGGAAATATCTGTCAAAATGTGTCAATAGAATTTGCTCACCTTTAAAAAGACTTTCTTTCTGGCAGCTCCATTACTGTTCGTGATCATGACTGAAAACCCGTAGCAACAATATAAAGCCTGTAGAAACAATAGAAGAAGCATCTCTTCTTCATCTAGTTTTAGACTTGAAATACTCTTCCACTAGCTTTTGTGTTCTGTTAGCTTCAAGAATACAGGTATATATAAGTAGCTTGTACGAAGTTAAGCCCATTAAACAATTGTTAGAGAAGTAGAAACCATTCTGATGGTCTCGTATATTTGTTCACAGATGATTTTGGAAGGTTCCGCGGTCAGACCTTCAGAGGAGCCTAAAGAAGTTAGAAGAGGTTCTGCAGGGCTACATGGAACTGGCCTGATTTTCATCTGGTTTAGAGACTTTCCTGCTCCATGGTTTTGAAACCCTCCCTAGGTATCTGTCTGTGTATTAGTACCTGGAACGCTGCTCATCTGCTCCCGTCCCTGAAGCTATGGTATACCGGCAGGCAGAGGATGAGCGCTCCGGAGATTTGCTACAGCTGTATTCAAGAGAGATGCTGGTGATCTGTGGGTCATACTGCAACTGTGGCTAATGGTGAAATAAAGCCGTGGCTTCGTCAGCCGGACTGGATTTACCCAATCAGCATCACGTGTTAAGAGGCTGTGTCTGATTTAATCTGGCAGGTTGTTACCAGTGACATCCAATGTGTCCAGCTGTGTCAAAACCTGTGCTGCCCTTCAGGGCTGTTTTTGCAGGGTTAAAAACAAAATAATACCTTTGATGCATTTCATTTCAGCACTTTCTGTTAAGCTTTTCTAATTCTTATGTTTAAGTGAATAAATAATGAGGAAATTATAGGATTTGGGGTCTTCTGCCAGGCAGTGTTTCTGGGCAATAGCATGATTTTGCAGACTCATTTTCTATAATGGAATGTTTGTCCTCCTAGCATTATCTGTAAAACAAATCTTTCACAAATTTGCTACAAATTTACCACACAAGCCTGTACTCATATACAGTGCTAAATTGCTGTAAAATGGGGTAATGTGTGCTAAGTACCTATCTTCAACTTGAACAAAATCTAAGCTTATGGTGTGTACTTATCTAAGATGTACAGTTTCTCAAATACCATATTTACTTCTTCAAGGGGGGAAAATTGTTCTTTTGGACCGATGTTTCATATGCTGATTGTAAAATTAATTGCTGTTGAATTAAATGGTAAATATTAAACCCTAACCACACTGTGGACCATAGTGTTATGTGGTGTTGTATACGTTAATTTTACTGGAAAATATATAGGGAATTAATTTCTCTCTTTTGGACTCACTGTACTAAATATGAATTTTTGTTGTACAAAATTGAGCCACTGAAGTGTAAATTCAAAGGATATTACCCTGGTTTTGAGAAATCTCCGCCTGGTCTAGTCGGTAGGATTCTCATTAGCAGCTTCATTCATGTCTCTGTCAGTACTAATAGGTACTAATTGTGCAGTCTTTGTTCTGCATATGGTGCATTTTCTTTCAGTCAGAATGTCCAAACCTAGAAGTCAAAATTAGTTTCCTCATCCCAGACAACAAAATTAATATTTCAATCAAATGCCGATTTTTGATCAGTAGTTTCTAACTATGCTGTCTCATAAGGATTGATGTGTGTTTTTAGATGGGACTCCAGGATGAGACTTTAGGCACATGGATCTCTCTGCATCATTTCATTTTTGGCAGTCTTTAATGTGATGGTCATACGGGTTGTTGCGAAGAGCCTGGTGTGCGCCCTATGCGTAGGCTTAGCTCTCTCACAGAGAAGCCTGAGATTTTCTGCCGCAACGGGTGATCTTTGGGGTGTGGCAATAGCTGGGCACCCAGCTGTGGGTCCTCTACTGGACATCATGTTTGGGAAGTGACCATTTCACACTCTGACAACCAGGTGACTTTAAGACCTCTTACACGAGGCATTCAGAAAGTGAGGCTTTAGTCCTCAATTCTGCTATACCAAATTGTTTCTGCCGCAACGGGTGATCTTTGGGGTGTGGCAATAGCTGGGCACCCAGCTGTGGGTCCTCTACTGGACATCATGTTTGGGAAGTGACCATTTCACACTCTGACAACCAGGTGACTTTAAGACCTCTTACACGAGGCATTCAGAATTGAGGCTTTAGTCCTCAATTCTGCTATGCCAAATTGTTCCATAGCAGAATGAGTTACTGAATCAGGGAGGTTTATTAGTTTCTCTGTTTATCCATGGTAGTAGTTCTACTGCTTAGTATAATATAATTCTTCCCTCGAAGGCATAAACATTTTCGGTTCACATTATCAGTGCAGCCTATTGATTGAAGTCTTTTTCTGGGCTTCTTAATGGAAATCCTAGAGAAACAGCCATTCCTCTTTATTTTTTCTTTACTGTTCATTATCTCTTAGGATCGAATGGTGATACATGAAATACCGTTTTCTAAGGTGATTCTTATAAGGCATGGCAATACATTTTTCACAAACAGGGAGAGAGCAGCAATGAAGGGACAAAGTGAAGGATGTCTAAATAGGCAACAACTGGTATTTGCTTTTGGCAAAAGAGGAGAATAACATATAAATTCATTGATTAAACTGAAAGAAAAGGCAGTAAGATTTAGAAGCAATAAGGGTACAACTAAATACTCTTGTAGGTAAGTTGCAATAAGACAATTTGGAAGGATAGGAAAGTCATAGCTGTACACAGGGACCAGAGGTAGGTTTTAAAAGTGGTATCTCTGCTTTGATTTAAGTCAACCTCCTTTCCTGCTCTTAGTCTACTGTTTGTTTATGTAAATAGTGTCTTCCAGAGGGCTTCAACCCCATCTTTTTTTTAACCTTGTCTGAAAATTTTCCTAATTAAATTATTAGGGATAAATATATGAAAAGTCTTTAAAGTTGGTCATAAACAAAAGGAAACTGAATGTTTTATCTCTGAAATCAAAAGCCTTAGACTCTGTTGGGTAGGGAAGGGACATGAAACCACCTACCGTTGGGAGTCACAGCAAATGACTCGGGATCACAGGAGAGAGTCATTACAAAGCAAACACAATTCTGTAGGATAAGGAAGGAACTTTGAAATACATTTTGAGATATCTATAGGTATCAGAAATGCAGGATATTTTGGCAGGGATCTGACTACCTTCCACTGAAGAAAGAAGCAAGAGTATTCAAAATGTGGTTTTGGGTACTCAGTAGCTTAGGTCCCCCACACAAAAAAATAAAGGTGGTTGTTCTCTGAATTAGTAAAGTAAGGCATAAGTAGATATTTTTGCAGAGGACAGAATAAGAGGAAAAAAAGGACATTTTGACAATGACCCAGGTATCACACCAGGTAAACTTACAGGAAAGGGAGATGTGAATGCAGAAAGCGGGTGAAAAACCAGGAACACAGTTATCCTTTCAGACCTGAGAATATTACAATTTAAGCTCAGTTGAGAGACAAGTATACTTGAAAAGATGGCTTGTTCTTAGGGAATTTTCATAATTTTCTATAGTAGAAAAAAAAATCTCTTCAGGTTTTTTTCTATAGCTTTAAGTAGTCAGGATTTCCCCTTTCACCTCTAATTTTTTAATTTGCTCTTTAAAATTAGTTAATCGCTATCTTCCATGATCTAAAAATCTCAGTACATCAGGAAATTATTTTCTAATACCTCTTATCAAGTACATACTTGCTATTAATTCATAATTGTGCAAAAAATTGTTAAACTTTCAGGTAGTAAAGAAATATGTAACAAATACAAATTTAATTCCAAATTCTAAATAATTTTAAGCCTTCAATCTGAATCTAAACAACACTTAAAAAGGGACTAATTTTTCCATTTTTCTCAAGCATTTTGGAGATTTCAGAACATTTTTTCCTGCTACTTCAGAACACTAAGTTAAAATCTTATTCATAAAATTAAAAAATCTAAATATATTTCAGGTCAATTAAAACATTACCCTCTAGTAGTTTTAATTTTTTTTTTTTTAATTTTAACTAGTCATAATCTGTGTAAACAAATTTTATAAATATATTTTATTTTGTAAATAAAACCAATTTAAACATCTTTGAGCCTTTCTTGTATTTTCCCTAGTGGGAAGGGAAGGGAAGGGAAGGGA
>NW_010560007.1:0-7185 GCF_000687285.1 Phaethon lepturus | reverse complement strand
CACGGCAGCAGAGCCGGGATTACAGGTAACCCGGTCCCTGTCTGCGCCTCGTGTCCCGTACCCTCTTTTCTTCAACCACGCACAGATTATTGCAACAAGGGGATAAAGTGGCTCTCAATATACCCCTGCCGCAGTCACCTTACTGCGGTGTTTTGAGGATCCAGTACAATGATCTTTCCATATGCACCATTTCCATTAACTTAATGAGAAAACCTTTCATTGAACAGCCTAAATGAGGCCCTTTAAATATGCTGCTATACTAACAATTGTGCTTTATTTTACTGATAAAATTTTCCTTTTATAACAGATTTACTTAAAGCAAAATGTAAGTTAACTAAACTTTCAGTTAGAAGAAAGCTTATGTTATTTCTAAATGCATCTCTGTTTTACATGACTCCAGAGAATATCAAAATGACATTGATGGATCTCAAAATGAGATTCACTAGATCTATAAAATCCGAAACGAATTATGACTGTTAGACCAAATATCTATATATCTATATGTATATTCTCACCTTTATTATTATGGAGGTATTATGGAAACTTCTTAAATAAAGAAGCTAAACAGCAAATTAATCATATTCCACTATACTGTAACATTCGTATTTTATATGACCACATTGCAGCTAAGATGATACTGCCACATTCATGAAAGTACAGCGCATAGACATCTAAAGCTTACTCACTGCAGTGCACAGAATAACTTACTCTATTTGATTCATCTGCATCTTCTTCATTTATAGAACTGGATGGGGAAGGAGTGGCTGATTTACTTGCGGGAGGGGAGGGAGAAGTGTGTGGCAAATTAGTGCCTCCTAAATTTAACCCCAGCTGCGCACTTAGCTGAGACTGGTTAATGGTGGTTAGCTGAGAAGGAGGCATAATTCCCGAGTGAGCAGCATCCGCCATATGGATGATAGATCTCATGATCAGAGAGTGATCCTGGCGATACTGGGAAACTTGTGTGTGGCTCTGATCCTAAAAGAGATTGAGACACATTGAGTCGTCAGCAGTGACCATAGAGCATTATCAGGTAAAGTTATTTTCACAGGCTTACAGAACCGACACTGTCAACTTGCAGGTTGTTTCGTTTCTTTTCAATGAATTAAATGCATTTTTAATCAACTAAACGCAGCGACAGTTACCACACTTTTCCTGGACTTCACTTCTCCCCCACTTGTGGGTGGTTTTTTTTTGTGGAATAAAAACTGCATTGCCTCATTTTTAAACATCCCTTCTCTTGATGCGGTTTGAAATTCCCACATAAACAACAGGGAAACAGGCTGACTGACAATACAGGGAAAACACTGCAACTGAGAAGACACAAACTGCTGTCAAGTGCAGAAAGGAAACAAATACGGGGAGGGAATGAATATATATATATATATACACACACACACACACACACACACACACGGAGAAAAGCATCTTCCTTCACTGACATTCAATTATTCTTAGCTGTTACTAGTAACAGTAGCAGGAATAAAACAATCCTGTCTGAGTGGGATTTTAAAGTTGTCCAGAGAAGGGCAAGGAAGCTGGTGAGGGGTCTGGAGCACAAGTCTTATGAGGAGCGGCTGAGGGAACTGGGGTTGTTTAGTCTGGAGAAGAGGAGGCTGAGGGGAGACCTTATCGCTCTCTACAACTACCTGAAAGGGGGTTGTGGTGAGGTGGGTGTTGGTCTCTTCTCCCAAGTAACCAGTGATAGGACGAGAGGAAATGGCCTCAAGTTGCGCCAGGGGAGGTTTAGATTGGATATTAGGAAAAATTTCTTCACTGAGAGGGTGGTCAGGCATTGGAACAGGCTGCCCAGGGAGGTGGGGGAGTCGCCATCTCTGGAAGTGTTCAAGAAACGTGTGGATGTGGCGCTTTGGGACATGGTTTAGGGAACATGGTGGCGCTGGATTAATGGTTGGACTTGATGATCTTGAAGGTCCTTTCCAACCTTAGTGATTCTGTGATTCTGTGTGTAAACAAAGAATACTGCCCTGCCCGGGCTCGAGTGCAGACACTGCAGCATGCTGGAGAACCGTTTAAGTAATCCTAATCGCTCCTAAAAATCCTTGTTCACAAGTACCACACAAAACTACACGTTTTTATCTTTAATCCAACAACCGAACACACGTGGAAGTGGCAAGCTATGTACCAATCATCGAGTTTATTTTGCTTGTACTTCATGTCTCGGAAACTCAAGCGCTTGCATGGTTTAGTTCCCGCTGTTTCTCGAGGGCACAAACTATGTCGTCTTCTACATCTGCACAACACTTAGCACATTTCTAAATAAAAAGAAGCGAGACCCTGAAGTTAAAGTCAACTGGAATCTGCCTATGAACAAGTCAGTTTTGTTATTTTTTAACCATGCACGGATCAATACACAATGAAGGAACAGTTAAACAGAAAAGAAGATTTTTAGGTAAGTGAAGAGAATAAATAGCTCACAAATTGATTCAGCAAGCCGATTAATCTATAGCCATTGTTTGAACAGACAGAAGCATGAGAAATAAATTAGATTTTGAAAATTCTTTCATTATTAATAACCTACATCGCAATTAGCAGCAGGTGCGATGATCCTTAACGAAATGACACAGGACAAAACAGCAATGCTGGGAGCCCAGCACACCGCCCACCAGACCTCCACAACGGAGTCCGACCGCTCCAGCGCTCTCATTACTAAGCGTGGACAAGCCCAAAGCAGTTTTCAAAAATCTGTGTCAGCACGGAGCTAAGTTTAGCCCAAGTGACTTTTCTCTTCCTTTTTACTACTCTTCCCTCGGCAGAGGCGGTGGGCCTGTGCTCCTGAAAACCCCTTCTTGGACGGGACAAGTGCAGCCGCACTAAGAAGCGACACCGCGTTAGAAGACGCGCGCCCTGCCTCGTCCATCTGATGTGCGAGAGCTGCTGCACGCCGCTGCCCTACAGCAATCCATCATGTTAATTCTGAGTTTGGCATTCACGTGCCTTCCTGCCGAAGCCTACACAGAAAAAATAGATCCTTCTTAGCATAAAAGTACATGTAGTATTGCACCTGGATCCACTGCACGTGACGTTAACCCCACAGGCTCATGATACAGATCCTATACACTACGTCTCACCCTCATGTTCCCCGTGCCTTCCAAGCCACTGCCAGCTTGGCTCATCATCCATACCACACCATGCTGCTTTTCCTACTTCTTAAATTCTTTTGATATTTTCAGTAAAGGAGTGTAGTTCCTTAGAGATGAATGCATGTGCCAAAAGTGGATCACTTGATACAGGAAGATCAAAACATCAGACTTAGTGGCTGAAATGCCCATTTGCTTCAGGGCACCTTTCTCTGAAAATTTACTACCGTTAACTATAGTGTCATTTTGACTATGACTTGTATTGGCAGTGGCATCTGGAAGTCATTCGCAGTCTTTTGTAAAAGGATATCACTTTCTGCATATTACTCCATTCATTTCAGTTTACAGACATTACTTTATTGCATGAAGAAAAACTCTGCTGGTAAAGCGAAGGTGGAGATCATCAGAATGACCTTCTCTCATGGAAATTAACTTTCTTCCTTATTTTGCAGGCAGTACTTTCTTGGAGGTGTTCTACATCGAAAAGGCTAGCTTTTGGTCCCTCTTTTTTGTTACACAACACAGGCCTTTCTGGCCTTTACGCTGAGGCGACAAAATGTCATGACATGGAGTAAATGGTTTGTAACCCAACTCTTGTCATTTTGGTTGCATCTATGATTTTATTGAGACTAAATTCTCTTGACTTGCACTGACCCAGAATCTAATTTTATACACAAACCCATGAATTCTTAACTGTTGCTTTTTCTGACACTATTTGATGCTTATGTGTGCTTTTTACATTCATTTAATTCCAGTTTTTCTTTTCTGTATATTTTCCTAATTTTTTAAGCTTTTTTTTTTTAAATCTTAAAAACTCCAGTAAAAGCTAGAAGTGGAAACAACAACATTTTTTAACTATCTTATCTAGCATCAAACGGATAAGATTTATATAAAAGAAAAATTTTTGTATCGCTTCCAATCTTTATCATTTATATCATATGTGCATATGGTAACGACAAACAATACATTTTCTGCACTTTGAATTTCAGTTATATGGCTAATCAAGGTTTTTTGTTTTAAAAAAATCACAAAGAAAGGAATGAGAATTTCATTTTTTCCTTTGTGGTACAGTGTTGTGGGCCTCAACAACCTGTGGTACCTAGGGAAGAGCTTTCAGACAAGGAAGCTTGTCAAACATTAAAAAACCACCATTTTTTACGTTTGTACAGTGGTTTGGCAAGTAGCAAGAAGGTAGAGGAGCTAGTTCAATACCAAAATTAAAGTCCACAGCATTAGTATATATCTCCTGAGCAAACAAAACCTTCTAAGGAGGAATCTAGAATCAAGAAAGCAAAATTTCCATTGATTATCCTAACTCTTATCATTTCCCTTACACCACAGAGACCGATACTGAACCAAAAGGATCAGTAGCATTTCATTATGCATACAACGTTTATCAAAAAAACGGTTAACAACAAAAATCATCTTCTATCAGGAGGATGCATAGAAATACAAGTGCACTAAAACATCCACATGCCATCCTAATGACATTGCTACACCAAAATTGAGACGCTCACGTCTTCAAAATAACCCACTGAGAATACCGCGAAAATTTTAGAGAATATCATGACCTCTTTTGCATAAACTTCACCAGAAGTAAAAGGGACACCCAAGTATTATAAGCATTCACAATTTTTGTAACATTATGCAAAAATGACACATTACGTCTGCCAAAAATTCATTAACTTCTCATGCAGACAGAATCAAGTTTAGACGCGGTCTGATCTGCTTTACAGTCTTGCATTGAGGCTTGGCAAAACTCGGTGATCCTAACACAAGTCAGGCAAAACTCAACCGCTGTTTTACTCAGCATGACAACTGAGCAAGGACATAATGTGTGAAACGGAAAACCAAAGAGAAATAACTTGCGTGAGTCCTCTGCAGACTGAAATGACTTTGTCTCAGACGCCTCTGTTGTTATCCTACACGAGTGCCACAAAAAACCTACGGTATGGGGCCATGTACTGCGGGGAGTGCCAGCCGCCTTTCAATTACACACACGGATAACAGAAGCAAAATATGGTCCAAAATGTTTCCCCCTTCTCAAAACAACTTTATGGTGACTGTATCTAGGCACCTTGGCTTTCTGTCACCACTCTCTTGCACAGCTCCCATCGCACGCACTATAAAGACGTTCAGCATTCGACGCACAGAAGGCCTCATGAAAGGAACCAGAAGGATATCCGTCCATCAAACTATTCCACTCTCAACTATTCTAATCTATTTAGACAGTCATGCCAACAAAGTCGTATTTAGTCACATAGCCAAAGGACGCGTCTCACGGCATATGCCAAATATATAGCCTATTTTACACTTTGATTTGTAAAAGTATAAGTTCTCAAAAAGTGATAAAATACCAATTCTTCAGCAGCCACTGGAAAGCAAAGAACAGAGTAATGAGACTTAAAAAAAAGGAATATGCCAACTCCCACGCTTTAATTTATACAGTATTATCAAAGGTGTTTTTCAACAATTGCTGTACCTGAGCCAGCGAAAGCAAAACATATTGTTGAGTACTAAGGAGAAAATTAGGGTAATAAAAGATAGTTCATTCTTCTGTTATCACCTCATTAAGCATCCAGTAGTTAATACAGCTCGCAATACAGCTACTATTTATTTTGACAGATAAATGCGTCCAGCCATTGAGAGATACCCTGATTTCCACTTACCTGCATTTTGAGAATCATTTACATACAATAGTTTAATCCTAGATTTCTACCCTGATATAATTTTAATCTCTAGAAACATGATATTTAAAAAAATATAACTAGGAAACGTCTTTTTAGAGCATTTTATTTAAGTCTTGATTAAAATCAATGCCTACAGCCTTCAATCGCTTCAATAGGCAACACCTCCAGTAAGACTCTAGCCACGAGCCCATGGAAGTGCCTACAGGAAGATGTAGGGCTGGGGTCTGGCCCCGTGCTGCATGAGCTAGTTTTTTAAGGAAAGTGAGAAATCCACCAACAAAAATAACGATGCAAAACCCAACATTTATGGTTATGCTCACTGTGCCCTGGTTTCAGAAGTTGACTTAAAACACTGTATATTCTATTGCCTTAGGAATTCATCACTGCCAATGTAACGTAAGCTGATGTAATATTTTCAAGGATGTAGTTAAGTTGAAGCAAATGCACTGCAATGTAAAGAGTGAAATCCTCAGTAGTCCCTGTCCGTGAATTCCTCCCGTTACTTTTGGGCAAGTCAGCGTATCTCTAGAAGAAATCCTCAATATTCTCTTTCTTATAAGTAAAGTATACATAAAAGAATCCATTAATCCAAATTTTTACAAGATTGGAATTCACTGCCAATCAGAACAAATCAAACTTGCAGGATGCTTTTATTTGTCAGAGATTAAATCCTTACTTAATAGCATACAAAACAGCTGCACTTGGTACTGCCACCACCGAAGTGTCCTTCCTCGCCCCCCCTCAGATCCTGCCATCAGTAGCAGATCCGTCAAACTGCAGTGACCAGAAGATCCACTGCAAGCAGCAGCTTTTCTCTGGCAATGAGAAAACTCCCATGTTTTACGTCACGTCTCTGTAGAAAAGAAAACCTTACCTGATTTAATTCCCAAATAAAGGCTACAATAAACAGTACATGTCAGTTTGGAAAAAAAAAGATGTCTGCAGCTGGATCTAAAAGATCAGTTGGTGGCAGGAGGCTTACACACATTCTGCTGCCTGAAGAACATGAAGAACACGCAATTTCTTGGTCTGAGTGCTCCCCTAGTCCCACCACATCAAAAATTACTCTTTCCTGTTCACACAGAGCACATAAGCCAGAGGAGGGGCATGAAGAGAAAAAAAACCCAAATCCAAAACCAACAAACACGAGGGCCCACTGATTTATTTCTCAAAACTGAGAGCAACTATCTCCTTTTGTTCTGGCAATCTCAGAAGTCTCTAGAAATCCATCTCCCGCTGTACCACAGAATTTTCTTATACGGCTGCAACCTCCAAGTCAGTTTGACGCGTTCTATTAGAATCTTTCTGATTTACTGTCCCTTGCTTTTCTTTGGGGTCTGATCTGCAACCACCTTTGCAGAGACCCCTCCCGTGGCCGGTGCTCCTCACGCTCC
>NW_010560006.1:0-8435 GCF_000687285.1 Phaethon lepturus | reverse complement strand
TTTTTTTTTCATTTTTATACAGGATTTATTTAACTACAAGAGGAGCAAGTCTCATATTAGCAGCAATATTCTGAAATGGAAGACTGATTTTACCCCTTTTTATATTATATTATATTATAAATATTATAAAGCGAGACAAAACCTGTTCCAAAAGGCAAGATTGGTCTCCAAGTTACAAGACATCCTTAATTTGCCAGTGACTTTGCAAAAATTGCATAAGAAAAAGATCGGGTATAATCCCTTTTTTTAGGGAATCGTTTGTTTCCTTTACTGCAAATTTTTTATCTCTGTATAGGCCTTTGTGTGACGTGCTCCGAGTCCTCTCTGGTCATTAAGCCCTAACAGCCATGGTAGTATCAACTCTAATACAACTGGTGTTGAAACCCACAAGCAGAAACAAATTGTGTCTTGCATTCCAACTTATTCCACATTATTTTGTTTACATAGAGGAAAAATAAATTACCTGTAATTGTTCTGATAGTATTTACCGGTATTTCTTCCCTTGGATTATAACCGTCCAGTATCAGATGGGTAAGAATTTGCAGACTTTTCCCTAAAATAAGGCAGGGCAGGAGTGACTACAGATTTCAGGGGTGCCTTCTTTCGCACAATGTAGCCACGAAAAAATATCCTGATACGCCTAAGAAATCACATTAATATTTAACATTTGCATCAAGAGCCGTGCAATCAAATGCGCGGAAGAGAAGAGGGCCTTTTGAGACACCAGTAAGAAATATTTGCTAAAGGATTAATTTCCTTACTGCTTAAAATTGTGTGACTATATTTAAAATAGATGCAAATAGCCTGAAACCTAACGTTTCTCTTATTCTTCGCCCGAGGCGGTATCAGAGCAAGCTTTAACTTGTGCCAGCTGGGTGCGATCAGAGGTGGCTGGAAAATGGCAAACCCACACCGCCCTTAAGCTGGAGTTGAGGAGCTGGAAGGGAAGGCCTGTAGAAATCAGTTATCCCCTGTGGCAGAAACTCCGGTCTTCCCATGGTTTTACGAATCCAGATTCCATTTGAAGGGGACCAACGTAGACCGAATAACTGAACCTGCAGGAAACGCGTCAGCCGGGTGACTGATGAATGCAAGGTCAGGCCCTGAAGCGGGGCAAAACCCCCGAAAAGTAAAGCTCTGAAGGAGCATGTCAGCCAGGCTGTGCTCAGGTGCAGGAAGGAATGCCGGCTTCCTGCTCCTGGCAGAAAACCTGGATTTCTTTTGTAAAGGGTACGTCTGTACCTTGATTTTCAAGCGACTGGAAGTGAATCAAGATGGCCTATGAACTTCACCGCAAATTACAACCAGGGGAGAGATCCTAAACCAGAACTGCAATCAACGACTACATCTGGAGAAGAAAACAATGTTAAGATGTTTATACGCTCATGTGTTTCCTTTTCAGATGAGTTCCATTTTGAAGGTAGCGGTAAAAGATTCTTAGATCGGGGATGGGAAAACTGATGGATTTGTGGTGGAGGCAGTACATTTTTGTCCTTTATTAACTATTTTGGGGTTGATTCCTCCCGCCCTCCCCCCTTTTTACGCACACATGTGTGTGTCTTTTTTTGGAAGGTGGTACCAGATTTCTTCTTGCCTGAGAGGCTGTAGCTTCTTAAAGGCAGCGGCTTTCCCAGTTGCACTAGAGAGAACTTGGAGCCCTCGGGAGGAATGATGAGAGCTGCTCTCTGCTGAGGTAGGACTGAGCTCCTCGAGTCTATCCCCCAAGCGTGTAACAAATTTTCCTACCCCTTTCCCTTCCAGCTCCTGCCTCTTTCTCTCAAAATCCGCTGGTCATACTACACGTTGTGGAGGAAGATGTCATCTCTTGGCTATTCAGGAAATTGTCTTGCGCTGTTTTTTATTTTTTCCTTTTCAGCTGCAAATGTACAGAAGACTTTTGGGGGAGGCTCATGGCTCCTATGTGATTAGAGGATATGGGATTTGTGTGTATCATGTTTCTGAAGGCAACGTTATGAGTTAAACCTGCCTATTTTAATGGCTAACTGATCTTTAGAATGAGTTGCTGATAGTGTCTGTCATTTACTTACTGCAATAACCTTCTTTTGCAGATGGAAAAACCTATGCTTTACAGTTTAAAGAAAGACATCTATAAGGAAAGATGCCAGAAATCATCTGGTATCTTCAATTAGTGCTGAAAACACTAAGGACTTTTCCTTGCAATACCTGGAAACCACTTTGTATATGAAGAATCTCACAAACTCTTTTAAAAAAAAGTCTTTAAAAGTACTGATCTTCAGGTATGGAGGTCTATACCCACAGACCTCAATATTACATTCCCTGTTTTCAAAGAATTTATCTTTTGTAGGAATTTTTTTCCAGCTAGCACAAGCTAACTAGCTTTAGATTATTAATGTATCAAATTCATATCTGATTATTACCGGTAACATAAATCAGAGGAGAAATAAATTTCTATGATATGCATGTAAAGCCACACAAAACTGAGACTGGTGCTGCACCGATACTCAATAGTTTTTAATTTAAGATACATGCTGCTTTTTTATAGTATATTTCCTTTTTCCTTTAAAAATTAAGCTTTTATTATTCAATTTAAGAAATTCTAAGTAGAATGTGCAGAATTGTTTACATCTTTAAAATACAAGGAGCTAATTTGCCAAGACTCTTGGATTTATGGCACTGCTTAAACTACCAAAGCAGGGGGGAAAAAAAGTGTTCTTCTACCATTGTGTATAGTCACTCTTTAACTCACGGTTTTGTAAGGATGCTGGGGAAGTGATCTGACAAAATCATCATATACTGTTTTATCTTAGTGATCACTGAGATTGAAGTGTTTCCAATATGTAATACATGTGGATCATCAGTTTTGTTTCATGTTATAAGTAGATGGTAACAAAGCCTAGCTGTAATGTAAACCATCAATCGATATTAAATATGTCAAAGCAACCCTGAAATACAAAACCCACTTCTTTAAATCTCTAATAAAAACTGTGTTTCCATGTTTTGCTTAGGTTTTCTTTTTTATTTCATTTTCTTGATTAGTGTTAATTCAGAATGTGTCAAAAGGTGAGATAATACAGCTCATTTTTAAAAGTTACTATGTTTTACAAGCTGAACTTCCTTAAAGTGGGGGGAAAATCCACTGAATGTGTTTTGAGAGTGTTTCAGTAACTGTATTTCTCTCTAAATGCCACAAATACCTAATGCAAAACCTACCTATTCCGATTCTACATCTTGCATGCAATGGCATGGAGTTCTGTGCAGACATTATTTAGTGATCAAAGCGACTGGTTCCAGAAGATTATTTTTAAAAAGTCCAAACCCAGCAAGTACCATCTTAATGAAAATTGTGATTATGGTTCTCTTTATCCTTATTAGTATAGTAATCCACATAGAATATATATTAATGTCTGTACTGAAATATATACTTATAGCAAGCTTAACACATAATGTTCTTTTTAATGATTTTACAAACATTATGACAGATACATGCTGGCTACCTATTTACAGAAAGTTTTGAGCTATTAAAATGGCAAAATTAATTTTGAACTTACTATACCACTTTCAACATTCTGATTTAAAGTATTTGTTGAAAAGTTTTTAAACAAGAATTAAAGTGTAATTTAACCAGATTTTCTATTTCAAGGGAAGTCTACTGAGTTGTTTTAAAGTCTATGAATAAGCATACGTTCTTATTCCTGGCTCCCATATACTTAATAGATTTTTTCCTTATTCATTCTTGCTTTCAATTTCCAAAATGCAAGATAAATTCTACGTGATTAGCTTAGAGTTTCAAATGACATATTTTCCTTTAATGTATGAAACTGGTTTTGCATTTCATCATTCTTCATGCTGAAGAAATGCAAGCTATAGTTAAAGCGTATGTTTTTTCCCCGTGTGACATCTGAAGTTGTCTTACGCTTTTTCCACATTCTGTGTGCATAGAAGCAACCTAAAAGTCCTATGTAACTGTTGAAAGTACCTTGTAATTTCTGCTTGGATTTCATTCTTTTTTGAAAGTTTAGTCAAAGTTTGAAACATTAAATTAGTTCATGAAAGAAATAAAAATATGTATGTGTTTTGAATAATACATCTTGCAAAAAAAAGAACTTGCAGGTAAAATTGTACTTGCCTGATTAGCAATGTTGACTTTTCTAGATTTTCCATGAAGCTGAAGAAACAAACCCCTTGCTGATAGAGAAAGCTGTTTCAGCTCTTAGATCAAAAAGAAAAAACAGTTTAAAAAAAGTCTAGATTCATAAAACTTCCAGGGACAGATTTTACTGATGTTACAGACCTCCTCAATCTTTGACATATAATTAAGTACGGACAGCAAAGGAATTCTCACTTCCCTGTCAAAAATGGGAACTTTTAACACATCTAATTCAGAAAGGATCTTAAAGAAATATTGTTTTTAATATCCTGAAAATTAAATCCTTACATGTTTACCATAGTCATCTCTGTTACAGTTTTATATTCCAACCACCTATGTAGTGTAACAGCTTGTTATCGTATTTGGAAACTTCTATATCCCGTTTTGTAAGAGACTGAAACCCATAACTTGCTTGACTTTCACTGAAGTATGGAGAATCCTCCCCAGTGGGTTTGTGGTGTGAAGGACCTCTCGACGGTGTTTTCCGTGTGGGAGCACAGCTCTAGAAATCCAAGTGATAAATTAGAATCCGTGTCTTGCAAAAACGGACAGATGTGCTTGACTTTACACACTCCAGATGCAATAATTGGCTTCATTAATATGTTGTACAGCACTTAAACAAGTATTTTTATTATTAATAATTATTATTATAACATAATGTATATTATAATTTCTAAAATAATTTTTAAAATATTTTAATTATTTCATTGTTTAAGCAAGCAAAAATATCTTTTCAGGATCTAGACTTGTCTGCCTCACAAGCAAAATCAATGCCTTTCCAGTCTTTTTGTAGGCAGAAGCCCACCCTGACTCCCCCCCGCCTGCCCACCTCCCCATCCCCATCCTTGTCCCTGTCCCCAGCCCCATCTCATCAGGGCAAATGTTGGGCCTCAGGGTTGGGGTTTTGCCGTTGTTTCAGATGAGCACTTAAGAAGTGAGCTTAGAGTTTTGCTAGCACAGTCCAATGAGGAAACCCAGAAAACATTCAGATAAATGTTTGGACACTGTTTTAGTACTATTTTATCCAAGAATACATTACAGCATTAACTGAAAACAGGAGCAAGATTTTTTTCGGATCTGCAAAATAAGTTTGAAAAGTATGCCTACTGTGAAAATGAAAGACAAAAAAAGAGAAATGTATTAAGGGAAGTAATCGTGAGATCTAAGAATCTGCAACCCGGTGGAAATTTATCACTGTGCTTCCATTTTAAAATGTCATTAAAACTTCCCAGTCTAAACCTTCTGGGAAGGGACTAGAGCGAAATATTGTGTCAAGATTTTTCACAAACTATTAAAATTCACTGAAAATTATAGTCTGTGGAGACAAAAATTCACTGGCAGACTTGTCAAAAAGAAAGGAGATGGTAATGTCAAAATATCACGCTGTTACAAAAACTGTTGCCTTTCAACACTTCCTCAGTGAAATGCATTGACTCTTTCACACTGTGTGTACCTTAAACAAAAGCGCTGAAGAATTTAGGCAGCAGAAATCTATGCCTAGATGTATTCATTTAGCTAAAATTTCTTTTGCAATTTGCCCTATCACTATTGATTTTTTCCCTTTTTTTTCCAGGGAAATGTAAAATCTGTATTTCACATAATCCTAGGAAAAGGTTTGTGGTACAAACACATTGAAAAAATTTAGGTTTCTGTTTTGCTGTTAAATAGGAATTACAAATTTATCTAGAATATCTCTGTGATATAATTTTCTCAGAATTTTAAATATGCATTTTTGCAATAAGCGTTTGTTACAAACCTGGTTACACAGCCTTGCTCCCAATGGTAACTGAAGTTGGAACATCTGCCTGCGTCTCCTTTCGGGAAGGAAAGAACTCTTTCAGAGCCATCACAGAGCCAGACACAAACCAAGTTTTGTCCACTAATAAAACTTCCAAGACTAATGATTTGGGGGTTTATTATTCAGTAAAAGTTGTGCTGGTGACTGATGGTATGACAAGAACGTTACACATAATGAAGAATAGGTAGCCTATATAAGAAATAAGAATAGGTAGAAAGGGATATAAGAATAGGTAGCCAAGGGATATCGTCCCACATACTTGCACTGGCCCCCAGCTTTGCTCTCAGCTCATTTTGAAGTAGATCTTGGGCACATTGGCAGCTGTTGTGTTTGGTGAGTCTCCAGATGGTTACCTCAGCAGCTTTCTCTTCTTGAATTTTTTGCACATGACCTTTAGAGGTTGCCCGTAACCTTCATGCACATTGTGATCCTGCTCCTTCCCAGTTCAGTCCAGCAGAGAAATTCAAAAATCTCAGACCGCACCTTGAGTACCTTACATGCTTTTCTTTTCTAGAAGGAATCCTCTCTGCATTAGTAAATGCTGACAGTTTATCTGCACTGAATAGCAAAGTCATAGTAATGAATCCTGGCCCTTAGTTTAGCCCTGGTGCAGATTGGCATCTTTTACCTTAATTAGGTTGGTCCAGATTGACACCATTATGAAACCAATGATCAACCATGATCCCTTCAATTATCTTCATCCAAGCCAGGGAAAAGTTATGATTATCTAGCTCGTGCTAACCCCTTTTCATTTCTAAGTAAATCTGTGGTCTAGGCAAAGATTCAAAAACACTAACAGATTTTAACTAGTAGTTGAGATCTATAGCTAGGTCTGCACTAATACTGTTTGCTTTAACAATCCCGGTTACAAGATTGTGCCAAACAATAAAATAAGAGTAGTGCAGTTGCAGTTTATCATTAGAGCCTCTTTTTTCCTGGAAATTTATATGTATTGCACCAGTAGAAGGGCATATGGATATGAAAACACACACTCTCAAAACACAGAAAATTTTGCTAGTATGTCCGTAACCTTGATTTTTTCTACTGGAGGAAATGCATCCTACCTCTAGCACCTAACAGGTCAGTCACTGCAAAGAAGAGATGGGTCTGAATGGGCTGTGAGCTGCTAAGAAGCTGGTCTTCCTTCAGCTAGCAGTGAAAAAGATTATCCATTCTGGATATAGTCTGAAAGTTAAGAGTACAAGACAAATGCAATGGCATTAGGCAACACAGCAGAAATCACCCCTAATTTTTTGTGATTGGAACAAAAAAAAGTCAATGTAACATGACAAACAGTTTCACAGCCCGTGACAAGCCACTTCTGGGAATATTTTAAAATAAACCTTTATATTAAAAAAAACTACAGTGACTGATTTCCTAAGGCTGGGAGTCCAGATTTCTATCTTCCCAGTTACCATAAGAACCGATGTCCCCTTTCGCCTGTGCGCAATGGGAGACACATAATGCAGAGGCACCATTTTTAGATATCATAAACAGCTGCTTGTTGACTCAAATAGGCAGCAGAAGAGTAGAGAAAGTGCAGCTCTGGATTTCGCCCTGAGCTGTGCATAGCAGCAAAATAAAGGGAGTATGATTATGGAGCAAAAAACCCCATCACTGTACCGTACCGTACCAAATAACTGAGTTACGATAGTCTCAAACAGAATATTTAGATAAGAGCCAACATAGATTTTGCAGAGAGAAGTCTTGCCCCAGAAATCTAAAAATGTTGAGGCATTAACAGGCAGAGATAAAGATCAGCTGTTGACATACCACAGATTTATTTTTTTTAAATGCATCTTTCAACAGTGCCCTCATAAAAGCCCTTAAAGAAACTAAGTTGTCACGACACAAGAATTAAGTGCGAGATTGGACACTAGTTTTGCACCAGCAGTTGCTTAAGGGGTAGGAAAGAATGGTTGCTTTAGAAAGAAGTCCACAGAGACTTACAGGATGCTCATAGTTGCCAAGTGCTAAAGTCCTTTTCCAGGTTACTGAAGACAAAGTTTGTTGACACGGTTATTCAGAATAACCATGCATAAAGCATCGGGAGGTCTTGCAACACAGCTTTGTCAATAAAATTCCAACAATAAGAAGAAACAGACATGGAAGGTAAAGCCTGAATCCCTGATGACTCCATGAGCACTTTCCAGAGTATTTATCCGAGTGATTTTCCAAATAAATTCTTAGCATTAAAAAAATTAAATTAACAGATTAGGAAAGAAAAGGGAGCGGGGCAGGGACACACACATGCCGCATAAACCAGTGATGCAGCTGTATTTGGAGTTCTACATGCAGTTGCGAATGTCAAAAAAGTCCAGAGAGAGACAAAAAGGATGGCCAGAAAGAATATGGCGACACAGACAGAGCTCCCGCTCAAGCACGCGGCTGTCCAAGTGTCCGGCTGCAGGGAGAGCCTGACGCTTGTACCGGAGACCAGCACAGACAACACCCGCTTGCGGGGCGACCAAGTGAGAGACCTGCTCAGCCTGGGGCAGAGCTGGCAGA
>NW_010560005.1:0-756 GCF_000687285.1 Phaethon lepturus | reverse complement strand
GACTGAAGTAAGACTGATGTGCCTATAATTTTCTGGATCCTCCTTTAAGCCTTTCTTATAGATGGGGGTGACATTAGCCTTCTTCCAGTCTTCTGGGACATCCCCTGATCTCCACGACTTCTCAAAGATTATGGAGAGAAGCCTCGCAACAATGTCAGCCAGCTCTCTTAACACCCTTGGGTGGATATTGTCAGTGCCCGTCAATTTGTAGGGGTCAAGCTCCTGTAATAGTCCACATACCACCTCTTCGTTCACTGACGGTGGGTCTGTGTTTGTATCAACCTGGATTTTTGTTCCCAAGGCCTGGGGCCCAACAGTGCTGGTAAAGACAGAAGTGAAGAAAGTGTTGAGAACCTTTGCCTTTTCAGCATTGTTGGTGACTAATTCACCTCTCCCGTTTAACAGTGGGCCAATATTTTCCTTCTGTTTCTGCTTGTTGTTTATGGACCCAAAGAAACCTTTCTTGCAGTTTTTGCCATCTCTGGTCAATTTCAATTCGAGCTGAGTTTTTGCTTTTCTCTGCATCTCTGCACGCCCTGGCAATGCCCTTGTAGTTCTCAGTGGGTATTCATCTGCTTTTCCATCTGGAATTATAACATCCTTTGCACAGTGGATGTCATATTACATTTTTTGGTGATTACGTCAATTTAGTATTTCATGTATTATTAATAATTCCTCGTTACATAAAATCATTACAAAACTGGCAATTAAGTGAATGTGAAGGGTCCATATGCTGAAGTGTTTGTAACATTTCAA
>NW_010560004.1:61719-79108 GCF_000687285.1 Phaethon lepturus | reverse complement strand
TCCTTTCCAACCTAGTGATTCTGTGATTCGGAAGCGAGGGCTGGTGGAAGGAAAGGTATTTCCGAAACTGAAACAGCATTAAGAAAAACTGGCGTATTTACCAGAAGCATACGGCTAATTTACAGCAACCACATCCAACAGCATTTGTGTTTATACAGTGCAGCAGCATGTGTAACAGCCACAGCATCCAAACTCTAGAATTAGTGAAAATAAGCATCTAGATAGGCTGTTTTGGGGGAGAAGAGTTATAGCATGAAAATTGCTTTTAATCCACACAAAATGAACTGGCTCTCCTTTATACTAGAACACTAGATTAAATAAGGTATCGCAAAACATTGGAACAGTTTGGTATTTGCTGAGTGAGCACCTAGCGAGACAGAGAATACAGCAAATGTGTTAGCATTTTACCTGCAAAAGAAATTCAGATTAGATATTCCTACACAGAAACTGATAGCTAGCAGGTATTCAATCAGAAAAGTATTTTTTCTTTTAAATATCACAATTTATAGTACCTCACTTGTGTCAAGTTAAATTTAATCTTATCAGCATACTTAAACCTGAATACCTACTTATATACCCATGCCAAGAGGGATTATACAAGACTTTATGAAGCTTTGTCCTTTTATTTAATATTCTCCTATCTATATAGAACAATTTTGGTAAGTATTACAGCCTCAAACTAAATCTATTCCATTGTCTTTTTAATGCACACACAGTATGCCTGAACTCACAGTTATAGTATAATGTGTACTGGCCATTACTCACATTTTTCTGAAGTCTGCCTATGTAAAAGACATTCTCCTTGAAGCAGCAATAGGAATGATGAGAGCATTGCTAATTTTTCTGAGAGTAAAGCAACATCATCTGCTTTCTACTAGCTAAGAGCACATTTTAAAAGGAACAGATAGGTCAGATTTAGCAGAATCAGGTATGTGAAGGACCATGCTTCAGAAAAGGTGTTTGAGCAACACAATGCAGAGACTTGATAGGCTTTTACCGAAATGTGCTTTTTCTACATATGTTTAATGGCTTACCTGAACAACAGTGAAAAATGATCACTATTTAATCCATCAGAAATAAATCAGTTTTCAGTTGCCAGAGACTAAATACAACAACAAAAAAAATGCAGAAACATGAATTTTACTTTGGGAAAGTAACCGAAACTGTTAAGTGGCACATATGTCAAGCATGCACTTTGGCAGACTCAATCCACCTCAGAAGACATGAAGATTGTATGAATAGGATTTAGGCTCCAAAACAGGAACCTAAAAGGCAGAAGTCTCCCTCTACAAATGTACTGAGTTTATTTTGCCAAGTCTTTTAGTGAATTCTCCTCTCTCCTCATTCAGATCCTGATTCAATTTTCCCTACCTTTTAAACGTCCATCAGTCTTCTTCATACTCTCCTTCTTTATTACTTCCTCTGCATCCTCTTTTACCCTTACCCGTAAAAATCTGATTCTCCCATTTAATATTTATTGCAACAATTGAGAGTACAGTAGATGCAAAATGCTATCTGATTGACACGGTAACACAGTAACTATGCCTAAGTATGAACATCAAAAGCAATGGATGACCTTCATCAATCTCAACATGCATGCAAAATATCTTATTTAATTGTGAATTATTCTGAGCAGAAATCTGAGGCTACAGGACTAACACAATTTGGGGAATTTTTTCACCTGCTCCCATTTACTCTAGATACCATTCGTAGCCAATTGATCCAGAATTTGGAGGATGAGATGATATTTTGTACCTTGACACAACTGCGGCACTTCCCATTTGTTTGTCTCCATGAAGCGGTAAGTATATTAACCACCCTGTATAAATAACCACAAAGGGTTCACTGCTTGTCAATGGACCTCATGTAGTAACAACAAGGTTCAATGTTTAAAATGGATTCTTAAAGTATACAACTCTTAATATTTCCACTATCTACAGTTCTAAAGAATACTGGACAAAAATAGTAGAAAATAAAACAACCGAAAAACAACAAATCAGTGAGCCAATTTAAATTAACAAAAGCTGAAAAAGTAGATTCAAATCCTCCAATAAAGAGGTGTGCAGTGACTAATAGCATCAATTAAGAAAGGCAATGCACACCAAATTAAATTTTAGTGTCACGCACACACCCGCACATATATATATGTTCATGGTATCAAACTAAGAACTAAATTCAATGGGGAGTTATGAAGCACAGTAAATTGATTTGAAAATGTTGTTTGCTACTAAGGATTATAAAATAAATTTTTCAAATTATTATTTTAACTCCATTTTAGTAACACAGATTGAACATCACTTAAATAACCTGAACTCAAGACCTCTCACATGCTTCAGAAGCAAACAAATTATGATATAAAATATTTCAAATTAAACAGAGACTAGGACATTAATTCAAATAATATAAGCAGTACAATTTGTAAAAGTCTCTATCGCTCTATGCAGAAAAGTCAGAATGAGGGTGAAAATACCCTGAACTTAAATCCTGATTTCTGTCTGACTTGGGCTTTAACTATTTAATACATTTTGCTTCTATTTCTTATATACATAAACCAGAAATTCAAAAGCACAATTTGCTACTAGAATTTGTTGGCTAATATCTTGCATTCTATCAGTCTGAAAGTGCAACAACATTGCACCATTTCACTTAAAATAATAATTAAAAATAAATAAACTAGCAAGCTACTACAAACCCTGCACTGACCCACATAGCCCAGCTAAGTGGTGGTTCCCATTGACTTAGGTGAAAAGAGGTTTCTTAATAGAATTACACAAAGCAAAAAGGCAAATAGTTTAAAACTAAAATCAGAGCATCTAACAGTCTGTGCAGAATCTCAGTGAAAGAAGTAAGCGTTCCCTTAAGGAATGCAACTTGATGCGTCAAACTGCGTTGATACTGTAACTTGCAGGTCCTCAAATTTTCTCATTTGTCTGCAAGTGTTTAAAATAATCTCTGTCCTTTTTTTGGAGAATAATCTCAGTCAAGTTTTATTTAGGAATCACCTGTGGTTTCATCTACAAATAACATTTCAGTTTTGAAATACAAATGACTTCAGAATTAGAAAAGAATAATTAACACAGCCCTAACAAAACTCTCTACAACTGCATTTGCCAAGTATGTACAATTAAATACTCACCGGCATGTTACCTGCAATCTAGAAAAAAAAAAACCCACAGAATTCGCCTGAAACCTAGCTTTTACATATGCTTTCTGGAGCAGAACAAAAATAAATTCTGCCATAAATATAAAAATAATCAGAAGCGGGTGAAGGTATTCATAAGTATGTATATTGCTATTTTGTACTTCCAGTCTACTCAATCCAGTTAATGTGGTTAACTGTCAAAGTAGGTTTCTGAAAACCAGTAGTAAAAGAGATACCAGTATTCATAAATAATTATTTTGAATTAATCTCTTTTTTCATGTATGAAGCTTTTTTCCCAGGAAACCCTATTGTGCAGGATCATCTCTGAAAAACAGAACTGCCTCTTCTCTACAGAAATTGCAACATTTTCTCAGTGATCATGGAAGCAAAAGAGCAATTTTGGACGATTTCAAGAACTTCACTAGATAAATACAGACACTCAGAGCTTGGTCTCCAACAAGGAAGCCCTTTCCCCTTCACAACAGTTCACTAGGATCAGAAGTTCAGTAGAATCAAAACTATTTATATTCAAATATAATCCAAAATTTTACATGTTGCTGTAAACGACAAAGCACTGAAAGTATTTGGAAGTAATAGGGCAATTTGCACAGACTCTTTTGCACAAGGCTGCACTTCATTTTTAAGAGATAACTATGTTCCATGAAGATACTCTGCCAAACTTATTTTTTTGTTTCACATATCAGTGCTTTTGCTTCGCAGAAATTGTTACAGCTTTTTAACTCTAAGCTACTGAACTGAGCAAGAACAGTGAAGTAGAAGCATAGTTATGGCACAGTAAGTCTGACCTAGCTACTGAGATACTATGTTAAATTTTGGGACGTGTACTGTTTTTATGAATATACTGCACTTTGCAGTCAGATGATCGCCAAGGAAGTGGCAATGCCCACCATGTCACCATCTGCAAGCTCAGAAGACATTTGGGAGCTCCTTACAGGCATCTGCACTATCAGCTGGTTTGGCTTTTTGGACACCAAATATGGTTCAGTATATGCAACCCAGTCCTCCACTGAATCAGATGAAGCCTGGGAACATAAAATATTTCTGCTGTCTCAACCAGAGGACTGTAAGCCTCCAGCTAGAGTGCTGCTTAAAGCACCGCAGTCATTTCTGCAATGATCTGTCTGGGAACTCCTTCCATTCAATAGCAGGGCTCTGGAAAAACAAGCAAGGTAAGGAACAATGACTCAGGCATACTCCTTCACCAGTAATCGGGAAAATTTGCAATAACTATTATTTTTGCAAGAGCCATTCACTTTGCCAATTTATTTTCCAATGTGAGCTGAGACAACTAGATTTGGAAAAAGTTTACACTTGTGAGCTCAGAATAACAAATACCCTTGCTAGCTTAAAAAACACACATTCACTCACATGAGGAGAAAGACTGCGAAAGAATAAATACTTGACCTGAGAGATTAGCAGTGATGGGAAAGCTGAAATCTGCCTCAAAATCTTGACAGAAGCGATGGTAACCCTTTAGGTTACATAAGTGTACACATAAGACTGTTGTTACTTTACATAGATTTTAACTATTTCTTCCCTTCTGTTTAGGTTAAACAATTCTTTGATCTAAAACCCAAAAAGGCTATCAGAGCTTTCTATTTACTAAAGAGACAGGAAAGAAATGGTAACTAGAAAGTGGCAGCTAGACCAATTCTATCCCTGAAGTTACAGAAGCAATAGAGGTAGGGCAGCCTAGAGGGTACAGACAACATTTTAAAGATTTGCACGTCTGCACTACATTGGATTATCCAATTTAAACGGTAAGAAAATAGTTTTAAATGGTGTTTTAAACAACATGCATCAGCTGTGAAAAATAAAAAAAAATCCAGCTATGGAAGTTAGGAGGAGGAAAAGGGTAGGCCAGACAGTGGGTGGGGGAATGGGTATTTTCAAGGTAAAAGTAGATAAAGATATCATAAGCACTAGCATTTACACGGGGAGTCACATCACCCACCACAAACCAGTTATTGAATAGGTTGCTTAAGAGCTAAGAGAGCTTTTCACCCCACCTCTACACCATTTAACACCTTAGCTTGTACAAGGGTGAGCTCTCATCCAGCAATGCACAGCATCTCTGCCTGTGGGTATTGCCACACGATGCAAATGAAGTTGTAAAAAGAAATCAACTCATCAATCACAATCACAAGGGGACACTGAGCAATGCAAAAGGATTAGCATTTCAGCCCTGCTCAGGTCTCTCCTATCACCACTCTACTTTAATTAAATACCACCTCAAGTGTTTTATTACCATTAGAAATCTCAGTGTTGAAGACTAGCATTCTGGAATCTAAGTGCTGAAACTAATTAGAAATGAGAAAAGGAAAAGCGTTCATTAAAAATTGCGGGATTCCCCCAACAGAAATGATCTACACTTTGGAATAAAGATTTGCCTTTCTCTGGATTTAGAGGTAACATGTTAAATAGCTTTTGTTAAGCTGAAACCTTTTAGTTTGAACCACAGACCTGCCACTGTGTTTCATAAGTAAAGCCAGATTTGGCTGTATCTACCAAGCCACTGTTAGAATTTAAAAGATTCTTGGCTTATGGTTAGCTGATAAGAGCCTTAATTCCTCTTCTTCTAACATCTGATACACTAATTTAAATTTTTTCAGCCTTGGCACACTCAAGGGCTTTTTGCCTTACTTCCCCAGATATACATAAGCTAGTCATTACTATTTATGAAGGCGATGAAAGAAAACATTAAACAGTCACAGAAATATAAATCTTAGATTCTAACACAGAGAGTGCAACAGCAGGATTAAAAACAAAACAAAATGAAAAAAACCTAGAGCAAATAGAAAGACATTTGCAATTTAAATCAATATAATATAGCTGAAAAGCAGTTTTCTCCTCCACTTGACTGCCAAGTGACCTGACTCATTTTTTATGGTGTTCCCAGGAACAAGCTGATGACATCAGTAACATCCAAAACTCAGCAGTGAAATTGCAGTGTCATGAGCAAAAGTGAGGAGCAGACATAACTTCTGATTCAAGTGATAAAGTAACAGTTTCCCTAAATTTTAGCCATGTTAAAATGGAAATATAAACCCGTTTTCTAGTCAGCACATTTATTAGATACATTCACCTTTATACGGAAGACCTGAATACAGCCCATATATCGCTGACATCCCACTCACCTATTTAGGTTGAGGCTTTCTTGTTCAAATGGGAGCGAGAGATTTATTTTTAATGTCTGAGGTGATTTCCCAATGCAAATCATACCTCAAATATTAACAATAAAAAAGACCTAAAATTTTTAAATATCACATATACTGTTATTTAAATAATGCCCAACACATAATACTACTGATAGTACATGAATTACTAAAAGATTAAAAAAAAAATTAGGCTAAATTTAAGTATTAGTTAAATGCTTAACACTAATGAAAATACTTTTAATTCCAAAGGACACAGATGGCTTTAAATAGTTACTTATTTCAACATATGGAAACCGATCACTGAACTATGAAGAATCAAACAGCAAACTCTCAGTCATTTTTAATTAATTTTGACTAACAAGATATAAGAATAATACAACACATAAATAAAAGCATCCAGTTTATGACTGCTCTAAATTGTAACAGAACAAGGAAGGTTTTAAAAATATTTCTTTGAGCTACGATATTAGATTTTGTTCATAGCATTGATTTAGTTTTTGGTTTTTAAATTTACAATTTTTATAGAAAACAACAATTTGTGATGGATGTACATTTTTACATTCATCTATCACCTTAAACTCCCAATGATTATAAACTCCCCTGTAAACAGAGTCCTCGTCATGAACATGCCCACAGAAACTCCTGGAGTTCCCTCTGAAACAAAGCTGCTCTTGAAACAGGACACAAAAAACATTCAAAAATCCATAGGACCAACTGCCAAAAGTTTTTGTCAGAAGACAGCAAAAGAATACTCTGTGCGGGTAGCAACGAAGGTGTGGAAGAGCTACACTGGTCGTTTCTGGGATTGGCCAACATGGCAGAGCTCGCTCCTCTAATCTGGCAGAGCAAATGAAAATGGTATTAAACTGCAAATTCAAGAACAATGAACACACCGGTTTTACTACTACTGTGAAAAGCATCATCTCCAACAATGTAGCTGATGCTTTGGAAAAGTATTAAGAGCAAATGATTCTTACCTTGGTCGTCTCATTGCAGTTTTCTTGAGTGAAGGATGTAGAAGTTTGAGAGCTAAGTCTGTGTCAGTTTATTATTGACTTAAATACAGTCAGTAGCTTAAGTGAATTAAACTAGTTTATTTTCTATCTCGAGCAGCCTGCAAGTTTCTAAAGCTGCAGCAGAAGTTTGCCATTTTTGCTTCATTTCTTCCTATAAACTTATATAACAATGTACATTAAAGATGCCCCTGCATCATCCTCAGCTGGTGGGCAGAATTGTACTTTCTCTAGAATATTTTTTAGGACTCCATTTGTTCAAAGGAAAAAAAAGCTGCTTGGGCGTTTCATGCTTTCTGTGTGGAACATTCACTATGTGGGAGTGCCTCATTTGCACAGTGGCATGTGGGTAGGATTTGGACAAGCACACTGAAGGATATGACAATCAAAACCAGATATGTAGGAATTCTCTTTTAAATGTAGAAAGATCTCACACAGGTTTCACTAACTTTGGTAAACATTATTTCTAAGGGAAAAACGAATGCATCAAATACCCATATGAGGTAAAAATTGGCTTCAAGCACTGCGATTTCTGTTGCGTACCAAACTACGCCCAAGATGAATTTCTTATTCTGTCCTAGGTCTAGCACAGCAAAAATCAACCAGAAATGGAATTTTGATACATGTTAAAAATTTGCATGTGATTTTTCCAGCTAATGACATGCAGAACAAGTTATAGTTGATTTCTGCCACTGACATTCTGTCAATTTAATAATAGATCCCTCTTTTGATGTAACTTGACTGCCATTAGCATTCCAAATATAGTGAACTGTTTTGTTAATCTCTCTACGGAAGAGAAAAACTGAAGGAAAAATGTAAAACAGAAGGCAAGCTGGGCCAGTTTCTTGTGCACAGCACTTGCCTTTAATCCATTGCTCACTGGAAATGTGTAAATCCAGCTCCTTTCTGGGAGAGAATAAATTCCTGTTTTGAACCAATTTGAGATTACTAGCCTATAAAAAATTACTCTGCCAAAGCCAACATGAAAGCTTGATTTTTCAAGCAACAGACATTTTGAAGCACTCCACGAAACTGCCGTCTTCCTTCAAAACTCAGCTAACCGAAGGGACCCATGCACTTGGCTAGAGAACTAGATATTGTTACCACTTTTGAAAAAAAAAAAGAAAAAAATCGTCAAAGAGGCTCCCGGGCCTGTCTCTGCATGATGTAATCATCCCTCAACTGTGCTGATTCTAGGGAGACTCTTCCAGTGTTCATACGCTCACAGTCTGGTCCAATGTACTTCCATGTATCTTATGAGGAGCTGCTTTCTTCTGCTGGATAGCAACACGGAAGCGCAGGACTCCGATTATGTCAAGAGCCAATTCGTTAAGCTCTCTGCGCTGCACCTGTGAGGACAGTGGTATCCAACACAGCAGTGACATAGCTCTCATGTGGACGCTTTTGCTCCACATCCTCTACATATTCTGTCAGGTGTTAGTACGGTGTGCACAAACAGCTGGGCTCAGGCTTCACGAGGCAGCAAATACTCTGAAGGTTCCCTGATCAGTATGCTTGGGTCTTTCTGTCCTAAATTTAGCAATCCATACCACACAATCTAAAAAAGCTACTACCATTTACTCCTACCATTTTTTTTTAATTAAAAATAGGGGCTGGTGTATTTCCTGTATTTCCTCTGTGTTAGCCTAACTCGGACAATATAGACTTGCGCAACTCTAAAAGGAGAGCATGAGTAAGGGGATTTATTTCTCTCTCTTCTCTTACACATGAAACAAATAAATGGATTTCCCCTGGAAAAAGGATTAATTCTACTCGTGCAACTAACATGTTGCCCGCTCCTGGAAGACAGTTCAAACTCAGACAAGGAGTTTCAAGGATCCCAGCTTACAGCTGTTTAAAAGCAGCACTGTATTAGTGTAACAAAAGGAATCTCACCTTGTATATAAGAGACACCTCACAGTAAGGATATCTTCCGTGTGAAAGAGCACATGCCAGGCAATCTCCTTCACCCAACCTGCTCTTAATTTGGAGCAAACACTGACCATGTAAACTCAGACAAAATAAGTGTAACAGTTCACTTAAATCAATACAATGTTAACATAATGTGTGAAGTTCCTTTCCCGTGAACATGAACCCCAGCTTTCAAATAATCCTATACAGTATTTATTGTAATTTTTTTATAAAGTGTGTACTTCAGACACAGGTGCAAAGCCTATGCAGTCCTAAAATATAAAAACGCTCTCCCCTCCTAATTATTATACGCCAAAGTAACATTTACGGGTAAGTGCCTTCACAAACAATGCCAATAAAGCAAACCATAACCTAAACCTGCGTGTTCTACGTTACTAACCAGTTCCTTACAATTTGATAGATTTTTATGTATTTGGTATATCAGTATTACATTAAAGATGCACCACTTCCATTTAATTTTAAATAAATGGACATAAACTGATTGTTACTTGAAGTTACCTTGTTCTAAAAATAATGCATAATGGAAAAAACAGGGGAATGAAATATGCCAGATCTTACAAACTGCTGTGATAAACAAATTGTCATCTCGATTATATGTTGTGGTTCAGTCATGCCGCATCCTGCAATGATGTTGGGAAGATCAATGTTGAAAGTGGAGAAAAAAAATCTCCAAGTGTTTGAGGAACTGACCAACCTATTCTATTTCTTATTATTACTACCACCTCACAAAAAATTGCCAGACAGGTAAAGATAAAAATAAACCAAATAAAAAAAATAATAATAATAAAAAAACCACCCCCTAAAAACATGTACAAGGAAAAAAAAGCCACAAAGGTGTGGTCAGATGTCATTTTATAGATTAACCTGGAGGTGCTGAAAACCTTTTAGGCCTTTTTGTTCTCTGCTGTGCAACGTTAACATCCCTTCAAGACCAGTATAACCATGTGATCCTTTAAGTGTCAGAACACTCCCTTATAAGCTTCTGCGAAAAAAATGCAAAATTACTTCAAGCTTCTTTATCAGCAACTTAAACTAAGACTTTGCCTTGATGCAGTTGAAGAACACTCGCGCCCTCCCTTATGCCAGCTCTGCTGTAAACACAGCCCACTGCCCTTCAGCCAGTCCAGATGTTTACAGAGTGAGCTTGAGCTGCCAGTCCCGATCATTTCGTTTTATTTCATTCTATGGTCATTAACATCCAGGTTTAACGGAGAAGCCATTTAATTGTTCAGTCAAAGAGTGGATTTCCGTTTGCCGTTAAGTCAGTAGCATTAAGAAATACTACTGCCTAGCCCATGCAACAGAAAATTAATAATAAAAAGATGCTCATTTCACAAATTCAAACGATGTATAAATGCAGCATCAAATGATTCATCTGAAAAAACATCAATGTAAAAACAAAGCAAAAGGTACCTCTATGGCTTTTAATTCTAAAATAGATTTGGGTAAAAATAAAACATGAATCTGTAAAAGGGACTGCCTTTACCTGCCACAAGTGCTCTCAAAGGCAGACGTCTGTGAATTTTGTAACACATTTAACAACATGACTGCAGTGTTTAGTTAAAAATCCAGCCTACCTGCCTTTTTATGCAAATGTAACATTGAAGGCTCCTTCCTCAGAGATCCCCCCTATACACAAATATACCCTGTATCTGGTGCTTCAGCTTGACTATAGAACTTCCTTCATGCAATACATGCAGCAGGACAGTAGGATGTCATGAAAGAGATAAATGCACTGGATCTAAGACAAAAGTTTAACTTATTTGCTTATTATAAATCCTTGAGTGGGAATTTGGGCTCTTTATTCAGAGACTTGAAATTTTGCCTTCAAAATATCTGCTGTAAGAGCATCCACCATAATAATGACTCAGTTGGCATTTCTTACATACACACTCACAAGACCCGCACATACATTGTGAGAAACTCGACGATGTAGTCCTGGTGTTCCAAGCTTAACTACTGTTGGGCCTATTGGTAATTTTTGGCACAGGTCTACTTTATACAATACAGAAAGTAACAGTGAATTTTCCTCAGAAAGCAAATGAGGTGTTAGTTAATGCCGCAAATTAATCTGTAGCTAAATGCAAATTAACTGAAGACAAAAAACCATACAAATGACATTCAGGAAGACATAGATCATTCCCAGGAGCTAAACATGTAACATATCTGAGAGAAAAATCACAGTTTTCACAAACTGATTCACACAGCTTCAGATAAAATAGAAAGTGCCAAGATGCTGAACAGGGGTTCCTCAAGAGCTTCTCTCACTAGAAAAGGTAAGACTTAGCACTGATTAAATAGTCCCAACAGAAGAAGATCCTAATTTCCTGCGATGAGAAGGATGCAAGGGCAAGAACCATAGATAACCACAGATAACCAGAAAACCCTGGTGCTTGATACAGTGCCTCTATAAAAACTAAACTCCCAAATCTAAAACCAGTATCTGGTGGGGGAAAAAATAAAATAAAATCACTATTTCTCAAAAAAAGGATAAAAAAATCAATAGAGACAGATCACGACATGTCATTGCTTGTTTTAGTCAACTCAGTCACTTCCAATTTAAATACAACATTTTAACTCACAAAATTTTACATTTTTTACTTTTTTTAAAATTTGAAAGTACCACATCAGATTCATCACCTTCCACTTTCGGACTATGAAAAGCAGACAGAGAAGATATGACAAAGCAAACTTAGAAGGGCTGTTCATTCTTGATCTCTCTTTCAAGTATGCATGTGCTCCTGATAAACAATGTCAGGCAGGAAGAGGAACTGCCAAGGAAATCTCTGCTTCTACTTCCACTTTCTTAGAAAAAAATATAAATATTTCTGCAGTTGCATCAGTCCCAATACAGCAAATCGAATTAAACTTATTTCTTAATCAACTATGTTTTGCAGTATCTATATTTTATAGAATGAGCACTAACCACTTGGGATATTTTGTGTACTTTTTCTGAACTCTTTTTGCTAATGTTGAAATTTTAAGGATGATCTGTTTAAACCTACCAGAGTAAATTAACTGACCTCAAAAAAAACCCCCAAAAACAGAGAATGGATCTAACACTAAGATGTTTTAAAATCTTATGATAAGCTTTTGATTAAAGCTGATTAGGTGACAAATACCAATATTTTATTTTATGCATGACGCATATGTGTTTCCAATAGTATTTTCTTTCACTAATGTTCGGTCACTTTACGAGAACCCCTTTTTTGTGACTGGTTTTGGTTTTCTGCCACATGCAGCACAGATTTAAACATGCAGGGAAAGATCCTCAGCTGGGCTGAATTCTCAAAAACACTGCCTGCAATTCAGTTTGGAAAGCTCAGTATTTTGATGTTGCCAGAATATAGGTTTGACATTTTTATTATAGGAAAACAATAATAATTTATTAATAGCTAAAAAACCCCAACAGATAAGCCATTAATACACAAAGGCAAAAGGAAAGAAAGACACAGCAACAAATAAATTCAGAGTTTCACCACTTTTTTCAGAAATCTCTTGTGGTTTGGTCCATTTAGCACCTGCTAAGCCTAAACTGTATACACTCCTCTTAAAAAATTGTCAACAACTCAAGTACAGATTCGTTTTCAGTTCTGATCTCTTGCTGGTATAAGTACTGTTTGGAAAAGAAAGGTCATCCTTCTGGTCCTGCTCTAATTCACATACACAAAAAATGGTATGGATTGGTCTCAAGCAGAGGCCAAAAGAATTAAAACAAGCCCCTGCGAACTTGACTTGCATGTAACTGCTGCCATCTTAATAAGGTGAGAGCAGCTTTTAAATCCCAGGCAGATTCAGAATCCGCAGCCCAGTCCCTGCCATATGGAGACAGCCTGGAATCTGTCAAGTTCACTTAGTGAATTTTATCTTTGGGGAGTCACTCAGGCAAGCTAGATCAGAATAAACAGGATGCTGTTGAGATCTGGAGGCTAATGCTGGTACAGGCTGGACTACTGAACCAAAAAAAATCACTTTTAAATAAACATGTGCTTGACTAGAAAAATTAACAATAATTAAAGCTGTATAGGCACAAAAACAACTGCGTGTGACTTTTACTGGGCTCTGAAAGACGCTGTTCTCTCTGCAGCTTCAGAAATTAGCCACACTTTCCATTTCTTTCCATTATTCCCGTATAATAAGATATAACAAGATGTAATGCTTTATACCAGCTTTAAGTATTGATAATTTAAAACGCCCTATTTAAATGATGTGCACAGTTATACAACCTTTTTCATAGTTGTTCAGGAAACATAAAAGTAAGAGTAAGCAATGTCACGTTCACAGGATCTACATACAAGTCCAAGCTGCTTCTTCATGCTTCAATAGAAGGAGACAAAATCTGGGGTCTCCAAACCTATCAAATTCTGTTCTGATGGATGGGGCTAAGATAGACTTTGTTGTGCTCTGGGTAAAAGCCAGAATGTTAAATGTAATCTACTGCACATGCTTTTACTGATATTCAGCATAAAAATAAGCCTTATCCATTTTTATTATTGGTCTGCGCCAGAACCAATTCTTTTGATGTCACCTAGCTTATAAAATGCAGCTCTATAAGCAAGGGAGGTTTTAAAATGCTTCATAGACTTTATCCATTATATTAATGGGTTTCAAATTGCAATCTGTGGAGCACTTTCTGGTGCTGATCCACAGGCAGCTGGCCAGTCACCTGGAGCTGGCTCCTCTACTTGTTTCCCTCTGCTTATTCACTATAAAAGACAGAGCTGAAAACAGGCAAAGACAGACAGACAGACATAATGCCATTTTCAATACCATTTTTCTAGATTACAGTTACAGTGCTTGCCACATGACCATCCTGAGGAAAGGACCATGCAATTATGAAAGGCAACACAACTTGCTGGCACCATACACAGTGGACCATACCAGGCAGGAGAGGAGGAAGGTGGAGCACAAGAGAAATAACTTTTTTTACTACAGGATTAATTGGATTAAACTTTAAGGTGAATGAGTAAAATAGCTCATTTTTCAGCATTCCCCTATTTTCAGGCAACAAGCCAAATTTCACCTCATACCACAACGAGATGAACTTGCACTGAATCGCTATTTTCAGAATTATTTCCAGTTTAAACCACTTCTTTTAAGAATGTCCTGATAAATATTCTTTAGAAATTACATCTTGCACTAGAAAGACTATTTCTTTGAATATTTTAAGTTACACCTACAGATTCATGCAGGGAATTCAAGTTAACTCTATATATGAAGTAAGCAAAAAAAGCTACACTAACCTGGGTCACCAGGGTAGGAAAGGCTTCTAGGAACCTATCAGCAAATCATAAAAAACAAGGTCTCTATATTTATCTACTACTTAACAAAAAAAAAAAAAAAAATTGCTTCTATACTACTAGCCTCTCATTGAAATGGTTTCTTATTTTCACATATGTATTTTCTACGTATTTTAGCAGGTCTTCCCCAGCTAAATCACTTTATCTTGACTGAGAAATAACAGCCACCATAGCAGATTTTGGAGGTTGGGGAGTTACTACAGTGAGTCAACATTAATAGTACACTATTGCTTAATAGTAAACAGATTCAACATCTGAAATCATTTAAGCTATCAGTAACAGCTATTATTAGATCACAGGAGAATATTTGTGAGTGCATGCCCAAACAAATTATAAATAGCACACAGCAGGAGACAGGTTCATTCAAAGCAGCACTGGAATGTGTAATTTACTGGTTTCAGCTCAACAAAGGGAGGCTGTGGTATGGTCAAATCTGTGCTCCACTGAAACCTTCCACCCGTGAGGAACAGCTCAGCCTTCCTAGTCAAGAAAAGCCTTACTGATAAAGCCACCAGGGAGGCAAGACTACTGATAAGTAATACTCGTTCCTCATTCTTTGGTTTTGAGATCCACCATGGCTCCACCGTAATAATGTGGACAATTTATTTTAAACTTAGACTTAGGAAACATCTGCAAGTGCCCTTAGTTTGTCCTTTACAGTACAGAGTGGCACCACAGCAGCCTAAATAAAGCCTAAGACCTGAATATTTATTATACCCCGAACATGATGATTAAAAATCCTTCTGTTTTTCAGTGAAGTAATGTGCTGTGTAGACTTGTGGTATCTCTCAGCCCAGAAGTTTTTGTTTTGTTTTGTTTGGAAAGACACAGTCTCTCACAGTAAATTACATGTGCCTAGTTGAGACATCAGGAAAAAAAGACACTTATTTGACAAAAACTTTCACCCAAATTATCTAAATCATAAAATCTATTGTAACAGACCACTTATTTTGTTTCCAGTAATAACCTTTAAATAATTTCAAAATGCATTCTAAAATATTTTTCACCCATTCATGTGAAAAAACATCTTCAGATTTTAGCTTCTTTTTAAAATCAAAATACAGATTTTGACAGATTTTACAATTTTCTTAGAAAAAGATTCTTAATAGACAAGGATGTGCACTGGCAATAAAGCACTACAAAAGGGTAAGCCTTTGGCTAGTTACAAGCAACAGCTTTAAAAAAGTTTCATTTTAAAAAAGAATTAAATCTTTATTATGTTTTTAGCTCTCACTTCACAGTATCCTACAGAAACTTCTAGAAGCATTAGCAATATCTCATCCTAACTTCAATAGGTAGTAAGTAAGAATTCCTTTTGTCTAGAAGTTCTTTTTCTCACGGAGGGGGGCGAGGAGAAACCATAAGCAGATGTTGTAGCATCTCCCATGATCATATCACGACAAGTTTTATGAAACATGTCAAAAAACCCACAACCAGGCATAAAAGCAAAAGAAGTCCCAAGACAGATATACATTAAATAGAACGATTTTTCTACAGATGTATCATACATGATCTACTGCTGACCAACCACAGGTCTTCTCATATGTGTTTGTTCAACTATAATGTAATATATTTGCTGACCTGTTTGTTCAACTGCTGTGAAATACATCGGACATTCAAGGAGATCCAGTGAGCACCCACAATTAATTAATCACCATTCACAATCAAGAGTTTGATAACACTCTTTGTTCATAAATGTTAAATAAGAACTTTTCTTCATAGAAAAAGCTAGGAGCTTATTCCCATTCTGCCACTTTTCTGGTGTAATTCCTTACTGTCTCCATGCTTCACAGTACCCCTATAAATAAGTAAGTATATTCAGACTTCTTGTCATGTGTATCTGATTTTAATCTATCTGATTCTGGATTCTCAAAATACTATTCAGTAATGTATTATTCTCAAACTCAGTATTAAATAAATAAAATAAATAAAATTATGAAGTGCTTGATTTTCAACTGGACAAGGTCATTGCCTTGAACTATATTTTTACTCTGTCATGAAACATTTTATTGCTAGTCTTAGAAACATCTTTATTCACAATCTAAATACATTAAGAAGTAACTCTTCTCTTTTAAACATTGATTATTGACCAAAAACGGATGAACTAGTATGTAGCACTAAGCAATTGAAGACTGATAAAGGTGAACTATGTCTTCCATTAAATTAAACAAACTAACTAACTAACTAAAAATAAACAAAAAAAACCCCCAACCCAGTTTAAAACACTGGCCTAACATGCAATGATTCCATTATATCTTAATCTTTACCCCCATTCCTTCTACGCAGTCTTCAAGTTTCCCTTTCACGTTTTACTTCAGCATCTGTAAAGTCTACATCTACATAATTTATTGGTGGTTCTCAGCCTGGAGAACCCATAGGTTTGTTCTGTGAAGGTCACTGACTTCAAAAGCACTATGAAAATCAGAGCAAAAATCTGGATCATGATGACAGCAGTGAAGCAAACAGTCAGCCTAGGGCTATCTTGGTCCTTACAAGAACAAGTCCTGCAAAAGGGTCACTGGGTCAGAAAATAAGTAGTTGTTTTCTAATACACTGCTTCTTTCTTGAAAGTGCCATTAGCTATTGTGGCATTCTGTTGGAATGAGAATGTGAAAAGGGAATGCATAATTTCTGGAGAACACATTACCCTTCGAGTACAAAACAGTACTGCAGGAAGATCTGCTGTCATGCGGATCTACTAGAAATCTGTAATCCTACAGAGATTAGAGGTAAAACAACAACTGCAAACATACGAGCAGCGACAACACACTGCTAACACTATCTCCAGGCTAAAGAAGCAAAGATACCTCCTCCTGGTTAAAT